>NC_057796.1:416081534-416381534 GCF_018294505.1 Triticum aestivum
CGCGTCGTTGACACCATCCTTAACCCAACCACTGGAGCAGCTTCACCTACGCCCTCGTCCACGGCCACAGATCCGCTTTGCCCACACCGTAGTCCACCCTACCGGAGCCGCTCCACAAACACCCTACTCGACGGTTCTAGATCTCCTTACCGGACCCCGACAGCCAGCGCAGCGTCATCACCGTCGACGTTTCTAACCTGATTCCCACCATTTGGAGAGATGCCAAGCACTCGCCATGGCCTAGGTACTTGTAACCTTTAAACCCGTCCAGCATCACCTGCCCGATGTACTTCAAATATACTAACCGGTCGCTATTACCTGTTATGCAACTGGCAAAAACTACAAGGACGATGTTTCTTCTGGATCTAACAGCTTGGCCAACCAAGATCCTGGACTGAGGCATTGCTATGATCTTGTAAGCGCGTCTCTCTCTCTTGCATTGTACTGTGCCTGCCAGCGTGCTTTGCTAGGATTTTCGACCAGTAATCCCTTTGTGCAGACAATGATTTCTACTACTGGCTGCTAAATTAGATATGTAGATGTCATACAAGATACTAACTCGTACCTCCGTTCCTAAATATAAGTCTTTCTAGATATTCCACTATAGGCTACATACGGAGCAAAATGAGTGAATCTACACTCGAAAATGCATCTATATACATCTGTATGTGGTCCATACTGGAATCTCTACAAAGACATATATTTAGGAACAGGGGCAGTACATTACACAAAATCGTAGGTGGCATGTAGGAATTCCAGTGCACTACATTAGGCTCCCTTAGAGTGCCTGCTAGTCCAGCATACAGAGTCATGGCTAGTTTATGGTACGCACACAATCGTTAATTGGTGGTTTAAATATGCGCAAGGGATATGCAATGTAGTATCATGTAGAGATGTCTGAAATTGGCCGTGTCAACTTGCAGATAGGGTTACACAATGAAAAAGTACAAGATGTATGTGGTAATTTCATGGAACATCGCAAAAAAAGGAGAGGCATGAGCTTATGCAGTGTGCTATGGTACGTCACTCCTCCATTGCAATGATCGTGACATGTTATTTGTATGCCAGTTCTATTAGCCAAGTTTCTTAGGGACAGTTATTATGAGTTATCCTAAGAAAATAAGCACCTGTGAATATAAGCTCCATGTAATAAGCCAACCAGTTCTTTTCATTGCGTTTTCAGCTTATCTTTGGTATGATCAGTGGAAAGTCTAGATTGCATTATATTTTTTCATTTGCTGCCCATATGGAAATTAATTTGACTTGCAAACATCACAAATTGAACCCAGTGCAGTAATTAATATGATAGGAAAACAGACCATCACTATTTGCTTAAAATGCAAATACAAAGATACCATCTACTTGGCACAATCTACTTTGGTCAATGTTTTCCATAGAGATCTCATTCCCTAATTTAAACAAAGAACGCATGACCCACATTTAAATGAAGAATAATTATTTATTGAAATTCGATGGCCCAAGTGGCTGGTTATTATCGTATAGCAGCCCCACCTGAAAGCATCATATAGCAGCAGCAGCTCATAGCAACTCATCATACAGCAGCAGCAGTCTACAATTCATCATATACCAGCAGCAGCTCATAGCAATTCATCATATAGCAGCAACAGGAGCAGCTCACAACAATTCATCATATAGCAGCAGCAGGAGCATCTCATAGCAATTCATCATATAGCAGCGGCAGGAGCAGCTTGTAGCAACTCATCATATAGCAGCAGCAGCTCATAGCAATTCATCATATAGCAGCAGCAGCAGCTCATAGCAACTCATCATACAGCAGCAGCAGCTCATAGCAATTCATCATATAGCACCAGCAGGAGCAGCTCATAGCAATGCATCATATAGCAGCAGCAGAAGCAGCTCATAGCAATTCATCGTATAGTGGATCAGAATGAAAATTTGGCAAAAAATCAGAGGAGATCCTCACCTTGTTGGATGAGCTCATCCTTCAACAGCACCTCAAGGCCATGGCCTGGGAGGAGGGGAGGGGGAATAAAGTGCCTTCTGCCGCAGTGTGGCATCAGCCGTACTTGTGCAACGCCCGCCGGATTAGTGCGTTGGACGAACCAAAGTGGAGCAGCTGCTGGAGACCATGAGAATGAGGGGCGGTGCCAGAGGGAGGAGCAGCCAGGGAGATTTGCCCCTACCCGCCGGCCATGTAGCCTAGCTGGACATAGCATCGTCGAGGACCAGGCCAGATGGGACCAGTGGCGACGGCTCGCTGGAGGAACCCTAGTGCTGCAGGCAGGGGATCGAGGTAGAGGGAAAGGGGAGAGGAGATGCAAGCGGGCAGGGCAATGAATGCTTGTGTGTTTGTTTTTACTTGAGGGTCAGGTGTGACACGGGCGTCAACAGTTGCATTTTGAGTGTAATATAGGCAGACAACAGAGTCATTTCACTATCCCCTTCCCATCAATTTTTAGTGAGGTTCTACCCGAAACACCCCCTCCAAAGCGAAATTAGTTAAGCCCAAGCCCATAACTCAAAAATGACTTCTTTACATCTTTTATGGCTTATTTTGACAATATGCCCTGAAAAGGCGGAATCAAACTGGCCCTTAACCTGCAATTCAATTGTGCGTGCAATGATGAATCACTCCTGCCTGCTATCTGTACATTTAGGCATCATCATACATGGCATAACCTAATACATGTGCATTCCATTGTAGAATCTGGAATATGCAATGTTTATGTTAGTTCATACGTTGCACATGATGTTTAAATGCCCTTAAATCTGGTCAGTCAAGTGATGGTCTTTAAGCCTCCTTCTTTGCTTCTTTTCTTGATATGTAAGATTTGCTCACACATCTGTTCAATTGCTTGTTTGCATCAGCCAGCCATACTAGGACTGTTTGCTTTGATTACTTGTTGTTCTTGACCTAACACTCTAACAGAGCTTGTCAACGATTTAAACACTAAGGGCTGTTGTAGTGGGGCCTTGTCTAACTCATAGGTGACATAAAGGTTTGGCTGTACACTACAGTAGGCTCTCCAAGAGTACCTGGAGATCCAGTTCGAAGGTATGCCTAGTTTTTACATAGTGCAGACATAGTAAATGCTCATTTCATTGTGTGCAAGTGCAAGAGATGCGGCATGTTTCATTATGTGGTGTTGTTTTGTTATAATCTCATCCTTTTGCGTTCACAGACTGGAAAGTATGCCTATTTATCTTCCAAGGAGACGAGTAACTAGTTTGTGTCACCTTGCAGAGGGGGTGCAATGAAGATAAGATTGAGGATTTCCAAGTACAAGATGTTAGGAAGGAGCCTTGCAAGAGAAGTAGGAGCTGCGCTGAGCCTCTTCAACCTGCTAAGGTAAGTCACTGTATGCAACTCAACAGTTCAATTCCTTGTTTGTTACAGGCATAGTTAATTTTCTCTTTTCAATTGCTTTATTTGTCCTCAGTTAATGAGATGCCCAAATAATCATGCCTGATGTTCGGTACTTGTATCACTATTAGTTGACATAATTAAAGGCCTTACCATTTAATTACTCTGCCGAAGTGTGCCTGAAGCTTTGAAGTCTATTAACCAACTATTATTGCATGAGGCTCACAATCTAGTTTATACTACGCCAATGATTGCATAGTTTTGCCTGCTGTAGTATGTTTGTATGAAACCCTCTGCTGTTCATTATGCTCCCTAAGACTTTAATTGAGGTACAAAATGGCCAACTGCTTGCTTACTTATACGCAACCTGCTGTCTAAATTTGTAACTTGTCTGTGTTTTCGATTGGGCCCCAACATCATGCTCCTCTGGTGAACTAAGAGGGATTTCTGTATGCAGGCTGCACAGACTATCTTTTTTATAATTTTTAAAATATCACCTGCTTATGCTTCATGACGTGTAACATTTTTTTTGAAAGTGACATGTAACATTATTGTTAGTCCTGTTTTGCCATGTAGTATAAAATAGTGTCTTGTTCGCTTCACTGTTGTAACTATATTTTTGCCCTAGTCATGTGTACTTACAGAAACATTTCAGGATGAAGTGACATCAACACAAAGATCTGCGAGCAGTGCGGCATGGCCGTTACCGAATGATTATGGATTGGAATTGGAATGTGCTGATGTTCTCGAGCATCAACTAGAGGTGGCAAGACAACGTGTACATGATTGTCAACGTATAATCAACAAGTTGAGACTGGACATGCAGGTATTAGATGCAGGAGTCAACAAAATGAAACAAGACACTGAGGTAACCATGAAGGAATTGGAGATTTTGCAGACTGAAATTTGTGCTATCTGAATCCGGCCAATCCTATTTTCTGAAGAGATTATAGTTCAAATGGAGTTAAGTTGATGCACGTCCATGATGTATGAGCTGTATTTGCCCAGTGTATGTAATTTGCTGTTTGTGTATGCTTTATTATCACCTGTGCCGAACCATAATGCCTAGTGGGTATAATCGGCTGTAATTTCTTTATTGTATAGTGTAGGATTATTCTACCTTTCTATGCCTTGATCTCTTTGTTGTATAGTGTATGCTTTTTAGAGGTGATAGTATTGATTAGGATAATTCTTTGAATATGCTATATCGTTCAAACGGGGGCCAACTCGCCCGACCATGGCCCTTCACGGGCCGTCGGATCCATGGGCCTTCTACGTCTCGTAGGATCCATGGGCCTTCTACGTCTCGTAGGATCCATGGGCCTTCTACGTCTCGCAGGATCCATGGGCCGCCGACCCATTTATGGGTCTTGTACGGGCCTTTAATGGGCTATAGACGGGCCTTTAATGGAAATCGTACGTTTTATGGGCTGACCATAACGGGCCGTTAATAGGCCGTATTTGGTGATGCTATGAAAATGGCCCAACAGACTAACGGTCCACAAACAGGCCGACTGTAACGACGGGCTGAATTTGGCCCACAAGCAGAAAATGACAGTAACGGGCCGTAAGTAATCGAATGCTGCAAATGAGCCCAAGAATAAATGGGCCCTCAGAAGGCCGAAAGTTAACTTGGGCTGGAAACGTCCCAACGGAATAACGGGCCGTTAATGGGTATAAAGTGATACACTGTTCATTACGGGCCAGTTTCACCACGGGCCGTTAATGGGTGTAAAGTAATACATTGTTCATTACGGGCCAGTTTCAGCACGGGCCGCTAATGGGTCAAGAGTTACAAAGGGCCTCATATAGGCCGAAAGACGTCATGGGCTATACATGGGCCAGAAGTGAAAACGGGCTGGAATCATATTGGATGGCCCAGATGACGCTACTGGGCCTAATTCGGATAGGGCGTAACGGGCCTTGGGTTAGCGGGCTGTAAATGGGCTATATGCGAACAGGTCGTTAACAGGCTTTCCATGGGCCGGGCCGCCAGCTTTTGACCAAGTCAAACGGGCCGGCCTTTTCACAGGAATGGGCCACTGTTGGGCCGTGCCACGTGTCGACGTATCATAGGCGCCTTATGTCCAGTGAGTGGATGACATCTGTCCCAACGATGAGCCAACACGTGTTTGCTCTAGCCAATGATGATTTTACACGTGGAAAATTCCCATTGGCCGGGGCTGTTAACGGGTTATCGGATCCAAAACCCGACCCGATAGCTTAACGGCGTTCCGTTACGGTGGATGCCACGTGTCGGTCACCCTTGACGAAAGCACTTCTGTGACGCGCGATTTATCGTCATGGAAGTGGACACTTCCGTGATGATAATTTTGGTAATATCATGGAACACTTCTACGACAGCACAGGTATGACTATCTTGATTCTGTCATAAATTTGTCATGGATGTACATGCATGACAAAAAACGCGACCTACTGTGACAAACACGTATCATCACGGAAGTGTTTTTTTTGTAGTGATCATCGCCTCTCCCTCATCCGAGCTAGGCAAAACTTGTTGTAGTAGACAGTCGGGAAGTCGTCATGCTATGGCCCCGTAGGACCAACGCACCAGAATATCCACCAGCGCCAATGAAGAGTAGCGTAGATCGAAAGGATCCAACTAGAAGACACACAAACATAAACGAACGACTAACTGATCCGAGCAGATCCACCAAAGATAAATCCGCTGGAGACACATCTCACTCCCATTGACGGTGTTAGACGCACCACCGGAATGAGGGCTAGGCAGGGAGAACCTTATCCCATCTTCAGGGAGCCGTCCCCGTCTCGCCTTTCTGAGCAGAACACAACCCTACCAAAACACAAAGTATTTTAAAACCGAAGACCTCCCGTCCTGCATAGCTCTAAGGCCGCCGGAGACGAGGCAGACCGGCGACGGTGCCGGTGGGAGGTGAAGAAAACCTAAGCTTGGGAGAGGAGGCGGCTTGCTTTGGCGTGTGAAGAGGAATTAACAAAGTTACATCTAACTCCTCAGCTGTTTGATTAACCAAACAACAATATAAATGAAAAAGTCCCTATGAATCTTCATGTAAAATGTAGATGAGAGCTATACACAGTACACACTGCTATCAGCTATAGTGTAGCATTCTTGGAGCGCTATGTCTCCACCCTTTCCAAATCATCTTTCCCTTCGTTAGCTTGCTGGCGTGGATCTTTGACAGATATTGACTGACAAGTGACAGGTTCTGTTACACATGCCTCCAAATCAATCAGCCGGAGCTAAACTGCACGGACCCTCGCTTCCCTCTCCAACCTAACGATCGTCAAAATCAACTAGAAAATACAGATATTACGACAAAGCATAGACACAAGCATGCCCCTAATTTTGTCCCGACCATGCTCGGAGTGACAGCAACCGCTTCTTAAATCCGCAAGAGATGCTCGCACCCGTGGATTGTTCTCCTACCTGCTGCTTGTTCCGATCTGGGAGGGTCCGCCGCCGAGCGATAGAAAAATGGGGCGCGGATAGAAGTGACAAGGCCGAGGTATTTTTACTCTCAAATTTGGCCCCGTCCTCCGACGGCCACGGCTGCTTCCGTGGTCGCCTTCTCTACCCTTCTCTCTGGTCTGGTATGAACCTACTAGTTTATTCTGGTATGATGACAATGGAGGCGCCGCAGTTAGCGAATATGAAACTCACCTGGCATGTTGAGTGTCCACAGTGACTGATCACCAAATCAGCCCACTCCATGGCATAGCTCCTGTTTTGTTAGCGAGTGCCCGTTTGGCTGGAGGCTATACCTTTGCCACGCCTAACAAAGTTTGGCAAACCTACACTACACCGTAAGGGCATCTTTAACGCTGACCGCAAATTCTTTCACATCCGTTCATGGACAGAGCACTAGTCTGCGGGCACGGATGCGGAAGTTGGCCATCCAATGCTGCTCATATACATTTCAACCACTGTTTGAACTAACCAGACGAAATTCATGCAAATACTGCAGATTTTCATATGAACCGAACAAGATTCATTACATTTTATATAATTTTTAACTAAACCCTACTCTGAACCTAATCTAAATGACCGTAGGCGCCCGTTCCCCATGTCCGCCGTGAGCCCTGGAAAATGAAGCTCCGCCTCTTGCCTTCGCCTTTTTCAGTTCCGACTCGGGGTTCTCCAGCTCTGCCTCCGTAGCCTCCACCTCCGTAGCCATGTGCCCCGGGAAGTGAAGTCTACCTCTACGTCACCCCCAAGCGGCTAATTGGCCGACGGTGTTGAGCCCACCAAGCTTGGCTTCAACGGGAGGGGAGGAGTGGTGGCCTTCTTGAGACCCGAGTGACGCGGAGACCTACCATGCACTACTCTTCCTCGCTGCCGGCGGCGCTCGCAGACGTGTCGGCTCCGTGGTCGTGCTGGCGGGCGCGGGTTTACCGGAGCTGGCGATGTCGTCCTTGTCGTCGCTCTTGCCGAACACCTCATCTGTCGCCTCGTCCATCTCCTTGTAGGTGACTTGTAATTGCGCTTGATGGAGCCGGTACCGCCAGCGTGCGGAGCGGTAGGAGACGAGCAGTGCCTCCTGCTGCGACGTTCACACGCCTCCACGCGCAGGTGCTCATCGAGTAGGCTGAGGTTGTAGGCCTGGTCGGCCTGCGCCTGCCAGAACTTGGCCTCCCGCTCCTCCCGCGCCATGTTCGTGAACGGGCATGGGTCTCGCTATGGTCGTGGCTGGAATTTATATAGTGGGAGGATGTCAATGGGCCATGGCGGTGTGGTTAATGATGGGCGGCAGATGGACGGATGGATGGTGCTGGAGTAGCTTCCTCGGCAACCGCATATCATTAATGTAGGCCAACGGACCGACGAGGTGTCATTTGAACGCGGAGCAGTCGCGTGCACAGGGAAGCGGTGCGGGAGGTGCTCTCTTGGCCGGTGCGCGGCTTCAATGCCAACAAACAGTGCACTCTGGCTGGTCATGAATGCGGCACTAAGGCTTTGAAGCGGTGCTGATCGTTTGGGTGGGAAGCACGCGCAGGCGAGGGAAGGGGTTAATGCTGGGCCAAGGCAATCAGAAGCGGACCTGACAGCGGTCCGACACCCGCAAAACCTCACCTAGTTTGTCTTTGGTTTGTGGGAAAAGATGCGCTCGGACTGTTGAGCGGATCGATACAAGACCGCGTTGGATGGCATAACACGTTCGGACCGCGTGGTCCAAACAGTTACGGGTGGTTTGTGGGTCGGCGTTGGAGATGCCAGCTTGTATATTCATTTTTTGGAAGGTTGTATATCAATATTGATTGTCAAAGCTTTAGTACAACTTTAGAAGGGAGTATTTTCTTTCTTCGCTCGTCCTTGTGGCCTTTTTATCGCACTTCGAACTTCTACAATCTTTTCAATAAATGAAGAATTTTATTGGCTGAATGATGCATACAACCTACACCAGCACAAACAAAAACGTTGGGAGCTAGCAAAGCCATATAAGATCAAAATGATGCGTAGGCAAGGAAAAAAAATCCCAAGGCAATTGGATCTGTTATTGCCAAACTGTAACAATAATCATATGCACACCAATCATCTCATGACTCCACGGACGACAAAGTTCTTCAGGAGCAACCCCTTTAGGAAGGAATCAAAGCTAACACAGCCACAGTCACCGGATCCAACCATCAAGGTCAGGATCTAGGTTTTCATCCTGACGAGGGAGGAGGAGCAGGTTGGACCGCCCGTTCGCCAAGGCTACGCAATATGGGGGCGAAGGTGTTTTCCCTATACGTTCGCTATTTTGAAAGGGGGAGCTATTGAGAAGAAATTTTGGAAGAGAGAATTTCTGAGAAGAATCTGCAACCAACAAAACTTCCAACAACCCTATAGTTTAATCAGTTCAGAGTTCAGACACAATCAGACAAATCAAGGCGTTAAGAATGATAGCACGTTGTCCTTTCACCCCGTGGAAAGAGTCAAGAATTCGATCCATTTTCTCCATGGAAACGAAGAGCGAATCTTTCACAGAATGTCCTATAAATAGGCCAAGCGATTCCAGCATGCAAAACAAAACAACCTACAATAATCACCTCCTGTAGCGATTGGCCTTCTAGGGATTTGCATTTGCCTCCGTTCACACCTCCTGATCAGGGGTCAAAACTCTAGACCAGACGATCCCAACCTGCCCAATCATGTAGGCTGACAGGTGTTACAGTCCCTTCGTCCAAAATCTTGTACTCCTACCAGTACGTGTCAGTAGGGCACGAGGTCACCTCGGCATGGAGCAGGAGCTGCGGAGCGGCGGGGCGGTCAGGGCGCAGAGCACGCTGTGCTTCTCCGGCGCGCTGGTGGACGGGCCCCGGATCCAGCAGCTGCTCCTCCACTGCGCCGCCGCGCTCGAGTCCAACGACGTCACGCTGGCGCAGCAGGCCATGTGGGTGCTCAACAACATCGCCTCCGCGCAGGGGGACCCCAACCAGCGCCTCACCTCGTCGCTCCTCCGCGGCCTCGTCGCGCGCGCCTGCCGGACCTGCGGCTCCCCGCGCGCCGACAGCATGGGGCCGCCCCCGGCGCTGGGATCGCAGCGGGCCATGTCCGTGACGGAGCTCGCCGACTACGTCGACCTCACCCCGTGGCACCGGTTCGGCTTCACCGCCTCCAACGGCGCCATCCTCCGCGCCGTCGCCGGGAGGGACGCCGTGCACGTAGTGGACCTTGGCGTCACGCGCTGCATGCAGTGGCCCACCCTCATCGACGCGCTCTCTAAGCGGCCCGGGGGCCCGCCGGCGCTCCGCATCACCGTGCCGTCCGTCCGGCCCGCCGGCCCGCCGCTGCTCGGCGTGCCGGACGAGGAGATAGGTCTCCGGCTGGCCAACTTCGCTAAGTCCAAAGGCGTGCACCTGGAGTTCAACGTCGTCAACAAGAGCACGGCCACGTCACCTCCATCTCCGGCGAAGCTGCAGACGCTTTGCCAGGAGCTCGCCTGCGTCCTCTCCGACCCGTCGGCGCTGCGGCTAAGAGACGGCGAGGCGCTCGTCGTGAACTGCCAGAGCTGGCTCCGGCACGTCGCGCCGGGCTCGAGGGACGGCTTCGTGGACGCGGTCCGGGCGCTGGGCCCGTGCCTGGTCACCGTGACCGACGAGGACGCCGACCTGGACTCGCCGAGCCTGGCCACGCGCATCGCGGGCTGCTTCAACTTCCACTGGATCCTCTTCGACGCGCTCGACACGTCGGCGCCCAGGGACAGCCCGCGGCGGCTGGAGCACGAGGCGGCCGTGGGCCAGAAGATCGAGAGCGTCGTCGGCGCCGACGGCACCGAGCGGTCCGAGTCCGGCGCGCGGCTCGCGGAGAGGATGCGGCGCAAAGGGTTCGCCGGCGTGGGGTTCGGCGAGGACGAGGTGGCCGAGGTGCGGCACCTGCTGAGCGAGCACGCGACGGGGTGGGGCGTGAAGCGGGAGGAGGACATGCTGGTGCTCACGTGGAAGGGGCATGCAGCCGTGTTCACCACTGCCTGGGCGCCCAACTAAAGCTGGTAGCTTAATCCGATATCACCATTAGCGACTGAAACTACTGATAGGAATGCATGTAGCCATGAGAGAGTAGTTTTAGGTTGATAATGTAGCTCAGAAAGGATCAAAATGACATCGACATGACGCATAAACCGTCTTCTTTACTGTTCATCCATGGCAACGGTGGAAGAACGGATCAAAATTCAATAGGAGAAGTGGGAGCCTTCTTGCATCATGAATTTGTTGTATTGTCTCGGAACATTGGGTTGAACAGTTGAACACACATGCTCATGCATAGGGGTGAGATTAACCTTGAGTGCATACGGATGGATGTTGCTAGCTCCATATCATAAACCATATATTTACTTGAAATTGGAGTAGATAATATATTTTTTTGAACAACAGAAGGCGCACGAGGCGCCAAACCTTTTCATTCCAGCTCAGTAACAACGTACAACATGAATTACAAAGCCTTGAAATTGGAAATTAGAGAGGAGAGAAACTACAGGGCAAGACATATTCCGATGAGCTGAAGCGAAACAACATATGTCAGGTTCTAGCACTGATCTTAGAACCTGGTGAGCTACATTGTGAGCAATACCATTGATCTCTCTAGAGATGTGAAACACCTAAGACTGAAGATCTGAGGAGTAGCAGAAGAAATCAGTCAGAACTTTTCTAACAGTCCAAGGAGTAGTAGATTCCTTAATCTTTCGGCTAGCTGCACATGACGCCAAAGACAGATTATCTGTAAAGAAAGTGGGCTGAGAAATGCATAGCCTTTTGGCCACTTGAGCTGCTAAAAGAAGGGACAAATCTTTAGCTTGCAAAGGAGAATTGTGATAGTAGCAGAGGCTTGAATCTGTACATTAACTTCCATATGATCATGTGGCAAGGAGAGGTAAACACCAATACCAGTAGCAGCAGCACCTTGCGGTAAACCTGGGATTTTTTTTGCACTGGAAAGCTGCATCAGAATATACTTTTGGCCCTGCTACTAGAAGGTCAGACTTAATTGTTCTTCCCTGCAAAGCCATGTGATTAGTAGGAATTGAGGTACAGGTAGAGGTATGGTTTTGAGGCTGTAAATGAGTATGTTGGACAAGATCATTTGCATCATTAGACAGAGCAATAGCAGCAATATGGACATGGTAAGGGAAAACTTTTTTCCTGTCAAAAAGATGATCGTTCCTAGCTTTCCATAGACACCACATAAAATTGAGAATATTGGGGACAGAAGCATGCGGATGATTCATATTTAGCAAAGCAAGGATAATGCTATCCATACTGAAAAAACTCTAAACTAACACATCTGTTCTAATGAACCACGGGTGAGAAAACCAAGCAGCTCTCGCAAAATCACAATGGAAGAACAGGTGCATTTCATCTTCTTGCTGGCCACATCTACTGCAAAATTGAGAAATGTGAATAGAGAAACGACCAGCCCTCAAACCTGTAGGCAGAGCTTTCCGGAGGAGTCTCCAAGCGAATGTTTGGACCCTTGGAATCATCATCTTTTGCTTCCAAATCAATTTGAGAAGATCTTTCACCTGCAAAGGAACTTGTGAAGGAGTATGTCTCTGGTTGGCATGAATATCCTGCAGACAAAGTTTGTAAGTAGATTTCGAAGTACAAAGACCATTAGGAGTTAGATCCCAACAAAGAATATCTGGACAGTCCTCATGAATAATGTCAGGTTGAATAATAGTAGAAGCTAAAGGCTGCTGGAAGAGATTGTTGATGAGATTAACATTCCAAGCTTTGTGATCAGGTAGCCAAATATCGTTAACTAGAGAAGGGTAAATGTATCCATGAGGCTGAATGATGAGCTCATCATAAACAGAAGTCCAAAGAGGGCACCAAGGGGTACTCCAAATAGAGACATTACCTTGTGTCAACTGATAAAATGAATGAGCTTTGAGCTTAGGCATCATCTGAAGGATGGAAGACCAAAAAGCTGACTTTGGAGTGGTAGAACTAGCAGTCCAGATGGAAGCATCAGAAAAATACTTGGACTTGAGAACAAGATGAAGATGGGAAAAGGGGGCCTTTGCCAGGCGCCAAGGAGCCGTGAGGATCAGGCCTTCATTAATAGCCTACAAATTTCGAATCCCAAGTTCACCTTCTTGCTTAGAGTTACAAATATCCTTCGAAGCCCTAAGACAAAGACTCCTGCCAGAAATATTGTCCTTAACACCTGTCCACCAAAAATTTCTAATAATAGCAGTGAGTTTGGTTAAAAATTTCTTAGAAAACAAGATATTGGCCATATAGTACACAGGTATAGCAGAGAAAACAGACCGAATCAGTTCAAGCCTAGCTGCATGAGAGAGCATGTTGGCCTTGTAAGTAGGCAACTTGTTTACAAATTTATCCAGAACAAAATTATAAGCTTGTTACGTCTCCAACGTATCTATAATTTTTGATTGTTCCATGCTATTATATATTCTGTTTTAGATGTTTAATGGGCTTATTTATACACTTTTATATTATTTTTAGGACTAACCTATTAACCGGAGGCCCTACCCAAATTGCTGTTTTTTTGCCTATTTCAGTGTTTCGCAGAAAAAGGATAACAAACGGAGTCCAAACGGAATGAAACCTTCGGGAACGTGATTTTTGGAACAAACGTGATCCAGAGGACTTGGAGTGGACGTCAATCAACCAACAAGGCGGCCACGAGGCAGGGGGCGCGCCCACCCCCCCCGGCGCGCCCTCCACCCTCGTGGGCCCCTCGTGGCTCCACTGACCTACTTCTTCCTCCTATATATACCTACGTAACCCCAAACCATCAGAAGCGCCCACGAAAACCTAATTCCACCGCCGCAACCTTCTGTACCCGTGAGATCCCATCTTGGGGCCTTTTCCGGCGTCCTGCCGGAGGGGGCATTGATCACGGAGGGCTTCTATATCAACACCATAGCCTCTCCGATGATGTGTGAGTAGTTTACCTCAGACCTTCGGGTCCATAGTTATTAGCTAGATGGCTTCTTCTCTTTCTTTGGATCTCAATACAAAGTTCTCCTCGATTCTCTTGGAGATCTATTCGATGTAATCTTCTTTTGCGATGTGTTTATCGAGATCCGATGAATTGTAGGTTTATGATCAAGATTATCTATGAACAATATTTGAATCTTCTCTTAATTCTTTTATGTATGATTGGTTATCTTTGCAAGTCTCTTCGAATTATCAGTTTGGTTTGGCCTACTAGATTGATCTTTCTTGCAATGGGAGAAGTGCTTAGCTTTGGGTTCAATCTTGTGGTGCTCAATCCCAGTGACAGTAGATGAAACGACACGTATTGTATTTGCCATCGAGGATAAAAAGATGGGGTTTATATCATATTGCATGAGTTTATCCCTCTACATCATGTCATCTTGCTTAAAGCGTTACTCCGTTCTTATGAACTTAATACTCTAGATGCATGCTGGATAGCGGTCGATGTGTGGAGTAACAGTAGTAGATGCAGGCAGGAGTCGGTCTACTTGTCACGGACATGATGCCTATATACATGATCATACCTAGATATTCTCATAACTATGCTCAATTCTATCAATTGCTCGACAGTAATTCGTTCACCCACCGTAATACTTATGCTCTTGAGAGAAGTCACTAGTGAAACCTATGGCCCCCGGGTTTATTTTCCATCATATTAATCTCCCGTTGTTTCCATTACTGTTTACTTGCTTTCTTTACTTTTACTCTTTATCATAAAAATACCAAAAATATTATCTTATCATCTCTATCAGATCTCACTCTCGTAAGTGACCGTGAAGGGATCGACAACCCCTTTATCGCGTTGGTTGCGAGGTTCTTATTTGTTTGTGTAGGTACAAGGGACTTGAGCTGTTGGAAATATGCCCTAGAGGCAATAATAAAATGGTTATTATTATATTTCCTTGTTCATGATAATTGTCTATTGTTCATGCTATAATTGTGTTATCCGGAAATCGTAATACATGTGTGAACACATAGACCATAACATGTCCCTAGTGAGCCTCTAGTTGACTAGCTCGTTGATCAATAGATGGTTACGTTTTCCTGACCATGGACATTGGATGTCATTGATAACGGGATCACATCATTAGGAGAATGATGTGATGGACAAGACCCAATCCTAAGCATAGCACTAGATCGTGTAGTTTGTTTGCTAAAGCTTTTCTAATGTCAAGTATCATTTCCTTAGACCATGAGATCGTGCAACTCCCGGATACTATAGGAATGCTTTGGGTGTACCAAACGTCACAACGTAACTGGGTGGCTATAAAGGTGTACTACAGGTATCTCCGAAAGTGTCTGTTGGGTTGGCACGGATCGAGTCTGGGATTTGTCACTTCGTATGACGGAGAGGTATCTCTGGGCCCACTCGGTAATGCATCATCATAATGAGCTCAATGTGACTAAGTAGTTAGTCATGGGATCATGCATTACGGAACGAGTAAAGTGACTTGCCGGTAACGAGATTGAACGAGGTATTGGGATACCGACGATCGAATCTCGGGGAAGTAACGTACCGATTGACGAAGGGAATTGTATATGGGATTGCTTGAATCCTCGACATCATGGTTCATCCGATGAGATCATCGTGGAACATGTGGGAGCCAACATGGGTATCCAGATCCCGCTGTTGGTTATTGGCTAGAGAGCGGTCTCGGTCATGTCTGCATGATTCCCGAACCCGTAGGGTCTACACACTTAAGGTTCGATGACGCTAGGGTTATAAGGAAGATTTGTATGTGGTTACCGAATGTTGTTCGGAGTCCCTGATGAGATCCCAGACGTCACGAGGAGTTCCGGAATGGTCCGGAGGTGAAGATTTATATATGGGAAGTCATCATACGGTCACCGGAAATATTCGGGGGTATACCGGTATTGTATCGGGACCACCGGAGGGGTTCCGGGGGTCCACCGGGAGGGTCCACCTGCCCCGGAGGGCCTTATGGGCTGTAGGTGGAAGGGAACCAGCCCCTAAGTGGGCTGGGCGCCATCCCCCTTAGGGCCCATGCACCTAGGGTTGGGGGGAACCCTAAAGGGGGCGCCCCCCCCCCTTGCTTGGGGGGCAAGCCCCCTCCCCCTTGCCCCCCCCTCTAGATCTCATCTAGAGGGGCCGGCCCCCTTCCCCCTTCTCCCTATAAATAGAGGGGTAGAGGGAGGGCTGCAGCACCACATCCAAGGCGCAGCCCCTCGCCAACACCTCTCCTCCTCCGCATGAGCTTGGCGAAGCCCTGCCGGAGAACTGCCACTCCATCACCACCACGCCGTCGTGCTGCTGTTGGAGCCCTCTTCCTCAACCTCTCCCTCATCCTTGCTGGACCAAGGTGCGGGAGACGTCACCAGGCTGCACATGTGTTGAACGCGGAGGTGCCGTTGTTCGGCGCTAGGATCGGAATCTACCGCGATCTGAATCGCTACGAGTACGACTCCCTCATCCGCGTTCTTGCAACGCTTCCGACTCGCGATCTTCAAAGGTATGAAGATGCACTCCCCTCTCGTTGCTAGTAAACTCCATAGATTGATCTTGGTGATGCGTAGAATTTTTTTAATTTCTGCAACGATCCCCATCAGTGGTATCAAAGCTAGGTCTATGCATAGTTTCTATGCACGAGTAGAACACAAGTTGTTGTGGGCGTCGATTTTGTCAATTTACTTACCGTTACTAGTCTTATCTTGATTCGGCGGCATCGTGGGATGAAGCGGCCCGGACCGACCTTACACGTACGCTTACGTGAGACAGGTTCCACCGACTGACATGCACTAGTTGCATAAGGTGGCTAGCGGGTGTCTGTCTCTCCCACTTTAGTCGGATCGGATTCGATGAAAAGGGTCCTTATGAAGGGTAAATAGAAATTGGCATATCACGTTGTGGTTTTGGCGTAGGTAAGAAACGTTCTTGCTAGAAACCTATAGCAGCCACGTAAAAATTTGCAACAACAATTAGAGGACGTCTAACTTGTTTTTGCAGCATGTGTCATGTGATGTGATATGGCCAGAAGAATGTGATGAATGATATATGTGATGTATGAGATTGATCATGTTCTTGTAATAGGAATCACGACTTGCATGTCGATGAGTATGACAACCGGCAGGAGCCATAGGAGTTGTCTCAAATTTATTTATGACCTGCGTGTCAACTGAAACGTCATGTAATTACTTTACTTTATTGCTAACCGTTACCATAGTAGTAGAAGTAATAGTTGGCGAGACAACTTCATGAAGACACGATGATGGAGATCATGGCGTCATGCCGGTGACGATGATGATCATGGCGCCCCGAAGATGGAGATCAAAAGGAGTAAAATGATATTGGCCATATCATGTCACTATTTGATTGCATGTGATGTTTATCATGTTTTACATCTTATTTGCTTAGAACGACAGTAGCATAAATAAGATGATCCCTCGCTAAAATTTCAAGAAAGTGTTCCCCCTAACTGTGCACCGTTGCGAAGGTTCGTTGTTCCGAAGCACCACGTGATGATCGGGTGTGATAGTTTCTAACGTTCGCATACAACGGGTGTAAGCCAGATTTACACACGCAACACACTTAGGTTGACTTGACGAGCCTAGCATGTACAGACATGGCCTCGGAACACAAGAGACCGAAAGGTCGAACATGAGTCGTATAGCAGATACGATCAACATGAAGATGTTCACCGATGATGACTAGTCCGTCTCACGTGATGATCGGACACGGCCTAGTTGACTCGGATCATGTATCACTTAGATGACTAGAGGGATGTCTGTCTGAGTGGGAGTTCATTAATAATTTGATTAGATGAACTTAATTATCATGAACTTAGTCTAAAATCTTTACAATATGTCTTGTAGATCAAATGGCCCACGCTAATGTCAACCTCAACTTCAACGCGTTCCTAGAGAAACCAAGCTGAAAGACGATGGTAGCAACTATACGGACTGGGTCCGGAACTTGAGGATCATCCTCATAGCTGCCAAGAAAGCATATGTCCTTGAAGCCACCGCTAGGTGAAGCACCCGTCCCAGCAAACCAAGACGTTATGAACGCCTGGCAAACACGTGTTGATGATTACTCCCTGGTTCAGTGCGGCATGCTTTACAGCTTAGAACCGGGGCTCCAAAAGCGTTTCGAGCAGCACGGAGCATATGAGATGTTCCAAGAGCTGAAAATGGTTTTCCAAGCTCATGCCCGGGTCGAGAGATATGAAGTCTCCGACAAGTTCTACAGTTGTAAGATGGAGGAGAATAGTTCCGTCAGCGAACACATACTCAAAATGTCTGGGTTGCACAACCGCTTGTCTCAGCTGGGAGTTAATCTCCCGGATGACGCGGTCGTTGACAGAATCCTTCAGTCGCTTCCACCTAGCTACAAGAGCTTTGTGATGAACTTCAATATGCAGGGGATGGAGAAAACCATTCCTGAGGTATATTCGATGCTGAAATCAGCGGAGGTGGAGATCAAAAAGGAACATCAAGTGTTGATGGTGAATAAGACCACTAAGTTCAAGAAAGGAAAGGGTAAAAAGAGCTTCAATAAAGACGACAAGGGAGTTGCCGCGCCCGGTAAGCAAGCTGCCGGGAAGAAGACAAAGAATGGACCCAAGCCTGAGACTGAGTGCTTTTATTGCAAGGGAAACGGTCACTGGAAGCGGAACTGCCCCAAGTACTTAGCGGACAAGAAGGCCGGCAATACCAAAGGTATATGTGATATACATGTTATTGATGTGTACCTAACCAGCGCTCGTAGTAGCTCCTGGGTATTTGATACCGGTGCGGTTGCTCATATTTGTAACGCAAAGCAGGAGCTGCGGAATAAGCGGAGACTGGCGAAGGACGAGGTGACGATGTGCGTCGGGAATGGTTCCAAGGTCGATGTGATCGCCGTCGACACGCTACCTCTACATTTACCTACGGGATTAGTTTTAAACCGCAATAATTGTTATTTAGTGCCAGCTTTGAGCATGAACATTGTATCTGGATCTCATTTGATGCGAGATGGCTACTCATTTAAATCCGAGAATAATGGTTGTTCTATTTATATGAGAGATATGTTTTATGGTCATGCCCCGTTGGTCAATGGTTTATTCTTAATGAATCTCGAACGTGATGTTGCACATATTCATAGTGTGAATGCCAAGAAATGTAAGGTTGATAATGATAGTCCCACATACTTGTGGCACTGCCGCCTTGGTCACATTGGTGTCAAACGCATGAAGAAACTCCATGCAGATGGACTTTTGGAGTCTCTTGATTATGAATCATTTGACACGTGCGAACCATGCCTCATGGGCAAAATGACCAAGACTCCATTCTCTGGAACAATGGAGCAAGCAACCAACTTATTGGAAATCATACATACTGATGTGTGCGGTCCAATGAGCGTTGAGGCTCGCGGTGGTTATCGTTATGTTCTCACCCTCACTGATGACTTAAGTAGATATGGGTATGTCTACTTAATGAAACACAAGTCTGAGACTTTTGAAAAGTTCAAGGAATTTCAGAGTGAGGTTGAGAATCAACGTGACAGGAAAATAAAGTTCTTACGATCAGATCGTGGAGGGGAATATTTGAGTCACGAATTTGGCACACACTTAAGGAGATGTGGAATTGTTTCACAACTCACGCCGCCTGGAACACCTCAGCGTAATGGTGTGTTCGAACGTCGTAATCACACTCTATTGGATATGGTGCGATCTATGATGTCTCTTACCGATCTACCGCTATCATTTTGGGGTTATGCTTTAGAGACTGCCGCATTCACTTTAAATAGGGCTCCGTCGAAATCCGTTGAGACAACGCCGTATGAATTATGGTTTGGAAAGAAACCTAAGCTATCGTTTCTTAAAGTTTGGGGATACGATGCTTATGTCAAGAAACTTCAACCAGAAAAGCTCGAACCCAAGTCAGAAAAATGCGTCTTCATAGGATACCCTAAGGAAACCATTGGGTATACCTTCTACCTCAGATTCGAAGGCAAGATCTTCGTTGCCAAGAACGGGTCCTTTCTGGAGAAAGAGTTTCTCTCGAAAGAAGTAAGTGGGAGGAAAGTGGAACTTGATGAGATGACCCCTCTCGAACCAGAAAGTAGCGCAGCACAAGAAAATGTTTCTGTGGTGCCTGCACCGACTAGAGAGGAAGTTAATGATGACAATCATGATCAAGTTACCACTGAACTTCGTAGGTCCACAAGGACACGTTCCGCACCAGAGTGGTACGGCAACCCTGTCCTGGAAATCATGTTGTTGGACAACGGTGAACCTTCGAACTATGAAGAAGCAATGGCGGGCCCAGATTCCAACAAATGGCTTGAAGCCATGCAATCCGAGATAGGATCCATGTATGAAAACAAATTATGGACTTTGACAGACTTGCCCGATGATCGGCGAGCGATAGAAAATAAATTGATCTTTAAGAAGAAGACGGACGCGGATGGAAATGTTACCATCTATAAAGCTCGACTTGTCGCTAAGGGTTATCGACAAGTTCAAGGAGTTGACTACGATGAGGCCTTCTCACCCATAGCGAAGCTGAAGTCCGTCCGAATCATGTTAGCAATTGCCGCATTCTACGATTATGAAATATGGCAAATGGACGTCAAAACGGCATTCCTTAACGGCTTCCTTAAGGAAGAATTGTATATGATGCAGCCGGAAGGTTTTGTCGATCCTAAGAATGCTGACAAGGAATGCAAGCTCCAACGCTCAATCTATGGGCTGGTGCAGGCATCTCGGAGTTGGAACATTCGCTTTGATGAGATGATCAAAGCGTTTGGGTTTACACAGACTTATGGAGAAGCCTGTGTTTACAAGAAAGTGAGTGGGAGCTCCGTAGCATTTCTCATATTATATGTTGATGACATACTATTGATGGGAAATGATATAGAATTCTTGGAAAGCATAAAGGCCTACTTGAATAAGTGTTTTTCAATGAAGGACCTTGGAGAAGCTGCTTATATATTAGGCATCAAGATCTATAGAGATAGATCGAGACGCCTCATTGGTATTTCACAAAGCACATACCTTGACAAGATATTGAAGAAGTTGAATATGGATCAATCCAAGAAGGGGTTCTTGCCTGTATTGCAAGGTGTGAGATTGAGCACGGCTCAATGCCCGACCACGGCAGAAGATAGAGAAAAGATGAGTGTCATCCCCTATGCCTCGGCCATAGGGTCTATTATGTATGCCACGTTGTGTACCAGACCTGATGTAAACCTTGCCATAAGTTTGGTTGGAAGGTACCAAAGTAATCCTGGCATGGAACACTGAACAGCGGTCAAGAACATCCTGAAGTACCTGAAAAGGACTAAGGATATGTTTCTCGTTTATGGAGGTGACGAAGAGCTCGTCGTAAAGGGTTACGTCGATGCTAGCTTCGACACAGATCTGGATGACTCTAAGTCACAAACCGGATACGTGTATATTTTGAATGGTGGGGCAGTCAGCTGGTGCAGTTGCAAGCAAAACGTCGTGGCGGGATCTACATGTGAAGCGGAGTACATGGCAGCCTCGGAGGCAGCACATGAAGCAATCTGGATGAAGGAGTTCATTGCCGACCTAGGAGTTATTCCCAATACATCGGGGCCGATGACTCTCTTCTGTGACAACACTGGAGCTATTGCCCTTGCCAAGGAGCCCAGGTTTCACAAGAAGACCAGGCACATCAAGCGTCGCTTCAACTCCATTCGCGAAAATGTTCAAAATGGAGACATAGATATTTGTAAAGTGCATACGGATTTGAATGTCGCAGATCCGTTGACTAAACCTCTTCCACGGGCGAAACATGATCAGCACCAGAACTCTATGGGTGTACGATTCATCACAATATAACTAGATTATTGACTCTAGTGCAAGTGGGAGACTGTTGGAAATATGCCCTAGAGGCAATAATAAAATGGTTATTATTATATTTCCTTGTTCACGATAATTGTCTATTGTTCATGCTATAATTGTGTTATCCGGAAATCGTAATACATGTGTGAACACATAGACCATAACATGTCCCTAGTGAGCCTCTAGTTGACTAGCTCGTTGATCAATAGATGGTTACGTTTTCCTGACCATGGACATTGGATGTCATTGATAACGGGATCACATCATTAGGAGAATGATGTGATGGACAAGACCCAATCCTAAGCATAGCACTAGATCGTGTACTTCGTTTGCTAAAGCTTTTCTAATGTCAAGTATCATTTCCTTAGACCATGAGATCGTGCAACTCCCGGATACTGTAGGAATGCTTTGGGTGTACCAAACGTCACAACGTAACTGGGTGGCTATAAAGGTGTACTACAGGTATCTCCGAAAGTGTCTGTTGGGTTGGCACGGATCGAGACTGGGATTTGTCACTCCGTATGATGGAGAGGTATCTCTGGGCCCACTCGGTAATGCATCATCATAATGAGCTCAATGTGACTAAGTGTTAGTCACGGGGTCATGCATTACGGAATGAGTAAAGTGACTTGCCGGTAACGAGATTAAACGAGGTATTGGGATACCGAAGATCGAATCTCGGGCAAGTAACGTATCGATTGACGAAGGGAATTGCATACGGGATTGCTTGAATCCTCGACATCGTGGTTCATCCGATGAGATCATCCTGGAACATGTGGGAGCCAACATGGGTATCCAGATCCCGCTGTTGGTTATTGGCTAGAGAGCGATCTCGGTCATGTCTGCATGATTCCCGAACCCGTAGGGTCTACACACTTAAGGTTCGATGACGCTAGGGTTATAAGGAAGATTTGTATGTGGTTACCGAATGTTGTTCGGAGTCCCAGATGAGATCCCGGACGTCACGAGGAGTTCCGGAATGGTCCGGAGGTGAAGATTTATATATGGGAAGTCATCATACGGTCACCGGAAATATTCGGGGGTATACCGGTATTGTACCGGGACCACCGGAGGGGTTCCGGGGGTCCACCGGGAGGGTCCACCTGCCCCGGAGGGCCTTATGGCCTGTAGGTGGAAGGGAACCAGCCCCTAAGTGGTCTGGGCGCCATCCCCCTTAGGGCCCATGCGCCTAGGGTTGGGGGGAACCCTAAAGGGGGCGCCCCCCTTGCTTGGGGGGCAAGCCCCCTCCCCCTTGGCCGCCCCCCCCCCCCTCTAGGTCTCATCTAGAGGGGTCGGCCCCTTCTCCCTATAAATAGAGGGGTAGAGGGAGGGCTGCAGCACCACATCCAAGGCGCAGCCCCTCCCCTCCCCAACACCTCTCCTCCTCCGCGTGAGCTTGGCGAAGCCCTGCCGGAGAACTGCCACTCCATCACCACCACGCCGTCGTGCTGCTGTTGGAGCCCTCTTCCTCAACCTCTCCCTCCTCCTTGCTGGATCAAGGTGCGGGAGACGTCACCGGGCTGCACGTGTGTTGAACGCGGAGGTGCCGTTGTTCGGCGCTAGGATCGGAATCTACCGCGATCTGAATCGCTACAAGTACGACTCCCTCATCCGCGTTCTTGCAACGATTCCGACTCGCGGTCTTCAAAGGTATGAAGATGCACTCCCCTCTCGTTGCTAGTAAACTCCATAGATTGATCTTGGTGATGCGTAGAAATTTTTTAATTTCTGCAACGATCCCCATCATGAGCGTGACCTCCTACTGGATTGATACCTTGGTTCCCAAAAACTGAGGGAAATACTTACGCTACTTTACTGCATCACCCTTCCCTCTTCAAGGGAAAACCAACGCAGTGCTCAAGAGGTAGCAAGAAGGATTTCTGGCACCGTTGCCGGGGAGGTGTGCGCCAAGTCAAGTCAAGACATACCAAGTACCAATCACAAACTCTTATCCCTCGCATTACATTATTTGCCATTTGCCTCTCATTTTCCTCTCACCCACTTCACCCTTGCCGTTTTATTCGCCCTCTCTTTTCCGTTCGCCCTCTTTTCCGCTTGCTTCTTGTTTGCTCGTGTGTTGGATTTCTTGCTTGTCATGATGGCTCAAGATAATACTAAATTGTGTGACTTTGCCAATACCAACAACAATGATTTTCTTAGCACTCCGATTGCTCCTCTTACCGAAGCTGAATCTTGTGAAATTAATGCTGCTTTGCTGAATCTTGTCATGAAAGATCAATTCGCCGACCTTCCTAGTGAAGATGTCGCTACCCATCTAAATAGCTTTGTTGATTTGTGTGATATGCAAAATAAGAAAGATGTGGATAATGATATTGTTAAATTGAAGCTATTTCCGTTTTCTGTTAGAGATCATGCTAAAACTTGGTTCTCGTCTTTGCCTAAAAATAGTATTGATGCTTGGAATTAGTGCAAAGATGCTTTTATCTCTAAGTATTTTCCTCCCGCTAAAATCATCTCCCTTAGAAATGATATTATGAATTTTAAGCAACTTGATCATGAACATGTTGCAAAAGCTTGGGAGAGAATGAAATTAATGATACGTAATTGCCCTACTCATGGTTTGAACTTATGGATGATTATACAAAAAATTTATGCCGGATTGAATTTTGCTTCTAGAAATCTTTTAGATTCGGCCGCGGGAGGCACTTTTATGGAAATCGCTTTAGGAGAAGCTACTAAACTCCTAGATAATATTATGGTTAATTACTCTCAATGGCACACTAAAAGATCTACTAGTAAAAAAGTGCATGCGATAGAAGAAATTAATGTTTTGAGTGGAAAGATGGATGAACTTATGAAATTATTTGCTAATAAGAGTGTTTCTTCTGATCCCAATGATATGCCTTTGTCTACTTTGATTGAGAATAATAATGAATCTATGGATGTGAATTTTGTTGGTAGGAATAATTTTGGTAACAACGCTTATAGAGGAAATTTTAATTCTAGGCCGTATCCTAGTAATTCCTCTAATAATTATGGTAATTCCTACGACAACTCTTATGGAAATTTTAATAAGTTGCCCTCTGATTTTGAGACTAGTGTTAAAGAATTTATGAATTCGCAAAAGAATTTCAATGCCTTGCTTGAAGAAAAATTGCCTAAGATCGATGAATTGGCTAGGAACGTGGATAGAATTTCTCTTGATGTTGATTCTTTGAAACTTAGATCTATTCCAGCTAAGCATGATATCAATGAGTCTCTCAAAGCCATGAGGATTTCCATTGATGAGTGCAAAGAAAGAACCGCTAGGATGCGTGCTAAGAAAGATTGCTTTGTGAAAGCATGTTCTTCTAGTTTTTATGAGAATAAAGATGAAGATCTAAAAATTATTGTTGTGTCTCCTATTAAATCTTTGTTTTTCAATATGAATCTTGATAATGATGGGACTGGATATGAGTCAACTTTAGTCAGAAGGCGTCCCAAAAATTCGGAGTTTTTAGATCTTGATGCAAAAATTGGTAAAAGTGGGATTGAAGAGGTTAAAACTTTAGATTGCAATGAACCCACTATTTTGGATCTCAAGGAATTTAATTATGATAATTGCTCTTTTATAGATTGTATTTCCTTGTTGCAATCCGTGCTAAATTCTCCTCATGCTTATAGTCAAAATAAAGCTTTTACTAAACATATCGTTGATGCTTTGCTGCAATCTTATGAAGAAAAACTTGAGTTGGAAGTTTCTATCCCTAGAAAACTTTATGATCAATGGGAAACTACAATTAAAATTAAAATTAACAATCATGAATGCTATGCTTTGTGTGATTTGGGTGCTAGTGTTTCCACGATTCCAAAAATTTTGTGTGATTTGTTAGGTTTCCATGAATTTGATGATTGCTCTTTAAACTTGCGTCTTGCGGATTCCACTATCAAGAAACCTATGGGAACAATTAATGATGTTCTTATTGTTGCAAATAGGAATTATGTGCCCATATATTTCATTGTTCTTGATATAGATTGCAATCCATCATGTCCTATTATTCTTGGTAGACCTTTCCTTAGAACGATTGGTGCAATCATTGATATGAAGGAAGGAAATATTAGATTTCAATTTCCGTTAAGGAAAGGCATGGAACACTTCCCTAGAAAGAAAATTAAATTACCATGTGAATCTATTATGAGAGCCACTTATGGATTGCCTACCAAAGATGGCAATACCTAGATCTATCCTTGTTTTTATGCCTAGCTAGGGGCGTTAAACGATAGCGCTTGTTGGGAGGCAACCCAATTTTATTTTTAGTTTTTTTTGCTTTTTGTTTCTGTTTAGGAATAAATCTTTGATCTAGCATCTGGTTAGATTTGTTTTTGTGTTTTAATTAGTGTTTGTGCCAAGTTAAACCTATAGGATCTTCTTGGATGATAGTTATTTGATCTTGCTGAAAATTCCAGAAACTTTCTGTTCACGAAAACAAATGTTAAAAATTACCAGAACGTGATATAATATTGATTCCAATTGCAGCAGATCAATAGACAAAATTTTTAGGTCGTCCTATTTTGGCAGAATTTTTAGAGTTCGAGAAGTTTGTGTTAGTTACAGATTACTACAGACTGTTCTGTTTTTGACAGATTCTGTTTCTCATGCGTTGTTTGCTTATTTTGATGAATCTATGGCTAGTAAAAGAGCTTATAAACCATAAATAAGTTGGAATACAGTATGTTTAACACAAATATAAATAAAGAATGAGTTCAATACAGTACCTTGAAGTGGTCTTTTGTTTTCTTTCGCTAACAGAGCTCACGAGATTTTCTGTTAAGTTTTGTGTTGTGAAGTTTTCAAGTTTTGGGTAAAGATTTGATGGAGTATGGAACAAGGAGTGGCAAGAGCCTAAGATTGGGGATTCCCAAGGCACCCCAAGTTAAATCCAAGAACACCAAAAAGCCAAAGCTTGGGGATGCCCCGAAAGGCATCCCCTCTTTCGTCCTCATCCATCGGTAAATTTACTTGGAGCTATATTTTTATTCACCACATGATATGTGTTTTGCTTGGAGCGTCTTGTATGATTTGAGTCTTTGTTTGTTAGTTTGCCACAATCATCCTTGCTGTACACACCTTTTGAGAGAGAGACACATGATTCGGAATTTTGTTAGAATACTCTATGTGCTTCACTTATATCTTTTGAGCTATATAGCTTTTGCTCTAGTGCTTCACTTATATCTTTTAGAGCACGGCGGTGGTCGTATTTTATAGAAATTATTGAACTCTCATGCTTCACTTATATTATTTTGAGAGTCTTAAACAACATGGTAATTTTCTTTAATTATGAAATTAACTCTCATATTGAGTTCATTGAATATCATGAGAAGTTAGATACTTGATAAGTGTTTTGAGATATAAAGGTGGTAATATTAGAGTTTGCTAGTTGAGTAATTGTGAAATTGAGAAATACTTGTGTTAAAGTCGGCAAGTCCCGTAGCATGCACGTATGGTATAAGTTGTGTAACAGTTTTGACACATAGGTGTTCTTTTAATTGTTTCCTTATGAGTGGCGGTCGGGGACGAGCGATGGTCTTTTCCTACCAATCTATCCCTCTAGGGGCATGCGTAGTAGTACTTTGCTTCGAGGGCTAATAAACTTTTGCAATAAGTATATGAGTTCTTTATGACTAATGTGAGTCCATGGATTATACGCACGCTCAACCTTCCACAATTTTCTAGCCTCTACGGTACCACGCATTGCCCTTTCTCACCTTGAGAGTTGGTGCAAACTTCGCCGGTGCATCCAAACCCCGTGATATGATACGCTCTATCACACATAAGCCTCCTTATATCTTCCTCAAAACAGCCACCATACCTACCTATCATGGAATTTCCATAGCCATTCCGAGATATATTGCCATGCAACTTTCCACCGTTCCGTTTATTATGACACGCTTCATCATTGTCATATTGCTTTGCATGATCATGTAGTTGACATCGTATTTTGTGGCAAAGCCATCATTCATAATTTTTTCGTACATGTCACTCTTGATTCATCGCATATCCCAGTACACCGCCGGAGGCATTCACATAGAGTCATATTTTGTTCTAAGTATTGAGTTGTAATTGTTGAGCTGTAAATAATAAAAGTGTGATGATCATCATTATTAGAGCATTGTCCCATGTGAGGAAAGAATGATGGAGACTATGATTCCCCCACAAGTCGGGATGAGATTCCAGACCAAATAAAAAAAGAGGCCAAAGAAAGAAGAAAAAAAAGGGAGGTCCCAAAAAAATGAGAGAAAAAGAGAGAAGGGACAATGTTACTATCCTTTTTCCACACTTGTGCTTCAAAGTAGCAGCGTGATCCTTATGATAGAGAGTTTCCTATGTTGTCACTTTCATATACTAGTGTGATTTTTTTATTATAGAACTTGGCTTGTATATTCCAATGATGGGCTTCCTCAAAATGCCCTAGGTCTTCGTGAGCAAGCAAGTTGGATGCACACCCACTTAGTTTCTTTTGTTGAGCTTTCATATATTTATAGCTCTAGTGCATCCGTTGCATGGCAATCCCTACTCCTCTCATTGACATCAATTGATGGGCATCTCCATAGCCTATTGATTAGCCGCGTCAATGTGAGACTTTCTACCTTTTTGTCTTCTCTCATAACCCCCATCATTACACTTTACTCCACCCATAGTGCTATATCCATGGCTTGCGCTCATGTATTGCATAAGAGTTGAAAAGGCTGAAGCGTGTTAAAAGTATGAACCAATTGCTCGGCTTGTCATCGGGGTTATGCATGATGAGAACGTTTGTGTGACAATATTGAAACATGGCCTAACTATATGATTTTGTAGAGATAAGCTTTCTTTGGCTATGTTATTTTGATAAGACATAATTGCTTGGTTAGCATGTTTGAAGTATTATTGTTTTTATGTCAACATTAAACTTTTATCTTGAATCTTTCAGATCTAAATATTCATGCCACAGTAAAAAGATTTACATTGAGAATTATGCTAAGAAGCATTCCACATCAAAAAATCTGTATTTATCATTTACCTACTCGAGGACGAGCAGGAATTAAGCTTGGGGATGCTTGATACGTCTCCAACGTATCTATAATTTTTTATTGTTCCATGCTATTATATATTCTGTTTTGGATGTTTAATGGGCTTACTTATACACTTTTATATTATTTTTGGGACTAACCTATTAACCGGAGGCCCTACCCAAATTGTTGTTTTTTGCCTGTTTCAGTGTTTCGTAGAAAAAGGATATCAAACGGAGTCCAAACGGAATGAAACCTTCGGGAACGTGATTTTTGGAACAAACGTGATCCAGAGGACTTGGAGTGGACGTCAAGCAACCAACGAGGCGGCCACGAGGCAGGGGGCGCGCCTACCCCCCCCCCCCTCCTAGGCGCGCCCTCCACCCTCGTGGGCCCCTCGTGGCTCCACCGACCTACTTCTTCCTCCTATATATACCTACGTACCCCCAAACCATCAGAAGCGCCCACGAAAACCTAATTCCACTGCCGCAACCTTCTGTACCCGTGAGATCCCATCTTGGGGCCTTTTCCGGCGTCCTGCCGGAGGGGGCATTGATCACGGAGGGCTTCTACATCAACACCATAGCCTCTCCGATGATGTGTGAGTAGTTTACCTCAGACCTTCGGGTCCATAGTTATTAGCTAGATGGCTTCTTCTCTCTCTTTGGATCTCAATACAAAGTTCTCCTCGATTCTCTTGGAGATCTATTTGATGTAATCTTCTTTTGCGATGTGTTTGTCGAGATCCGATGAATTGTGGGTTTATGATCAAGATTATCTATGAACAATATTTGAATCTTCTCTGAATTCTTTTATGTATGATTGGTTATCTTTGCAAGTCTCTTCGAATTATCAGTTTGGTTTGGCCTACTAGATTGATCTTCTTGCAATGGGAGAAGTGCTTAGCTTTGGGTTCAATCTTGCGGTGCTCAATCCCAGTGACAGTAGGGGAAACGACACGTATTGTATTGTTGCCATCGAGGATAAAAAGATGGGGTTTATATCATATTGCATGAGTTTATCCCTCTACATCATGTCATCTTTCTTAAAGCGTTACTCCGTTCTTATGAACTTAATACTCTAGATGCATGCTGGATAGCGGTCGATGTGTGGAGTAATAGTAGTAGATGCAGGCAAGAGTCGGTCTACTTGTCACGGACGTGATGCCTATATTGTTGGGTAACGTGGTAATTTCAAAAAAAATCCTACGCACATGCAAGATCATGGTGATGCATAGCAACGAGAGGGGAGAGTGTTGTCCACGTACCCTCGTAGACCGAAACCGGAAGCGTTAGCACAACGCGGTTGATGTAGTCGTACGTCTTCACGATCGGATCAATCAAGTACCGAACGCACGGTACCTTCGAGTTCAGCACACGTTCAGCCCGATGACGTCCCTCGAACTCCGATCCAGCCGAGTGTTGAGGGAGAGTTTCGTCAGCACGATGGCGTGGTGACGATGATGATGTTCTACCGACGCAGGGCTTCGCCTAAGCACCGCTACAGTATTATCGAGGTGGACTATGGTGGAGGGGGGCACCGCGCATGGCTAAAAGATCAAATCAATTGTTGTGTCTTTGGGGTGCCCCCTGCCCCCGTATATAAAGGAGCAAGGGGGGAGGTGTGGCCGGCCAGGAGGAGGCGCGCCAAGAGGAGTCCTACTCCCACCGGGAGTAGGACTCCCTCCCTTTTCCTTGTTGGATTAGGAGAGGAGAGGGAAGGAGAGAGGGGGAAAAGAAAGGGGGGGCGCCGCCCCCCCCCCCCCCCCCTTGTCCAATTCGTACTTGGGGGGGAGGGGCGCGCGGCTGCCCCTTGGCCGCCTCTCCTCTTCCACCAATTGGGCCCATGAGGCCCAATAGCCTCCGGGGGGTTCCGGTAACCCCCCGGTACTCCGGTATATATCCGATAACCCCCGGAACCATTCCGGTGTCCGAATATAGTCATCCAATATATCAATCTTCATGTCTCGACCATTTCGAGACTCCTCGTTATGTCCGTGATCACATCCGGGACTCCGAACAACCTTTGGTACATCAAAACTCATAAACTCATAATATAACTGTCATCGAAACATTAAGCGTGCGGACCCTACGGGTTCGAGAACTATGTAGACATGACCGAGACACGTCTCCGGTCAATAACCAATAGTGGATCCTGGATGCTCATATTGGCTCCCACATATTCTACGAAGATCTTTATCGGTCAGACCGCATAACAACATACGTTGTTCCCTTTGTCATCGGTATGCTACTTGCCCGAGATTCGATCGTCGGTATCTCAATACCTAGTTCAATCTCGTTACCGGCAAGTCTCTTTACTCGTTCTGTAATACATCATCCCGCAACTAACTCATTAGTTGCAATGCTTGCAAGGCTTAAGTGATGTGCATTACCGAGTGGGCCCAGAGATACCTCTCCGACAATCGGAGTGACAAATCCTAATCTCGAAATACGCCAACCCAACAAGTACCTTCGGAGACACCTGTAGAGCACCTTTATAATCACCCAATTATGTTGTGACGTTTGGTAGCACATAAAGTGTTCCTCCAGTAAACGGGAGTTGCATAATCTCATAGTCATAGGAACATGTATAAGTCATGAAGAAAGCTATAGCAACATACTAAACAATCAAGTGCTAAGCTAACGGAATGGGTCAAGTCAATCACATCATTCTCCTAATGATGTGATCCCGTTAATCAAATGACAACTCATGTCTATGGCTAGGAAACATAACCGTCTTTGATCAACGAGCTAGTCAAGTAGAGGCATACTAGTGACACTCTGTTTGTCTATGTATTCACACAAGTATTATGTTTCCGGTTAATACAATTCTAGCATGAATAATAAACATTTATCATGATATAAGGAAATAAATAATAACTTTATTATTGCCTCTAGGGCATATTTCCTTCAGTCTCCCACTTGCACTAGAGTCAATAATCTAGATTACACAGTAATGATTCTAACACCCATGGAGCCTTGGTGCTGATCATGTTTTGCTCGTGAAAGATGCTTAGTCAACGGGTCTGCAATATTCAGATCCGTATGTATCTTGCAAATTTCTATGTCTCCCACCTGGACTAAATCCCGGATGGAATTGAAGCGTCTCTTGATGTGCTTGGTTCTCTTGTGAAATCTGGATTCCTTCACCAAGGAAATTGCACCAGTATTGTCACAAAAGATTTTCATTGGATCCGATGCACTAGGTATGACACCTAGATCGGATATGAACTCCTTCATCCAGATTCCTTCATTTGCTGCATCCGAAGCAGCTATGTACTCCGCTTCACACGTAGATCCCGCCATGACGCTTTGTTTAGAACTGCACCAACTGACAGCTCCACCGTTCAATGTAAACACGTATCCAGTTTGCGATTTAGAATTGTCCGGATCAGTGTCAAAGCTTGCATCGACGTAACCATTCACGACTAGCTCTTTGTCACCTCCATAAACGAGAAACATATACTTAGTCCTTTTCAGGTATTTCAGGATGTTCTTGACCGCTGTCCAGTGATCCACTCCTGGATTACTTTGGTACCTCCCTGCCAAACTTATAGCAAGGCACACATCAGGTCTGGTACACAGCATTGCATACATGATAGAGCCTATGGCTGAAGCATAGGGAACATCTTTCATCTTCTCTCTATCTTCTGCAGTGGTCGGGCATTGAGTCTTACTCAACTTCACACCTTGTAGCACCGGCAAGAACCCTTTCTTTGCTTGATCCATTTTGAACTTCTTCAAAACTTTGTCAAAGTATGTGCTTTGTGAAAGTCCAATTAAGCGTCTTGATCTATCTCTATAGATCTTGATGCCTAATATATAAGCAGCTTCACCGAGGTCTTTCATTGAAAAACTCTTATTCAAGTATCCCTTTATGCTATCCAGAAATTCTATATCATTTCCAATTAACAATATTCATCCACATATAATATCAGAAATGCTACAAAGCTCCCACTCACTTTCTTGTAAATACAGGCTTCTCCAAAAGTCTGTACAAAACCAAATGCTTTGATCACACTATCAAAGTGTTTATTCCAACTCCGAGAGGCTTGCACCAGTCCATAAATGGATCGCTGGAGCTTGCACACTTTGTTAGCTCCCTTTGGATCGACAAAACCTTTCGGATGCATCATTTACAACTCTTCTTCCAGAAATCCATTCAGGAAAGCAGTTTTTACATCCATTTGCCAAATTTCATAATCATAAAATGCGGCAATTGCTAACATGATTCGGACAGACTTAAGCATCGCTACGGGTGAGAAGGTCTCATCGTAGTCAATCCCTTGAACTTGTCGAAAACCTTTCGCAACAAGTCGAGCTTTATAGACAGTAACATTACCGTCAGCGTCAGTCTTCTTCTTGAAGATCCATTTATTCTCAATGGCTTGCCGATCATCGGGCAAGTCAACCAAAGTCCACACTTTGTTCTCATACATAGATCCCATCTCAGAATTCATGGCCTCAAGCCATTTTGCGGAATCTGGGCTCACCATTGCTTCTTCATAGTTCGTAGGTTCGTCATGGTCAAGTAACATAACCTCCAGAACAGGATTACCGTACCACTCTGGTGCGGATCTTACTCTGGTTGACCTACGAGGTTTAGTAACAACTTGATCTGAAGTTTCATGATCATCATCATTAACTTCCTCACTATTTGGTGTAGGCATCACAGGAACCGGTTTCTGTGATGAACTACTTTCCAATAAGGGAGCAGGTACAGTTACCTCATCAAGTTCCACTTTCCTCCCACTCACTTCTTTCGAGAGAAACTCCTTCTCTAGAAAGGATCCATTCTTAGCAATGAATGTCTTGCCTTCGCATCTGTGATAGAAGGTGTACCCAACAGTCTCCTTTGGGTATCCTATGAAGACACATTTCTCCGATTTGGGTTCGAGCTTATCAGGTTGAAGCTTTTTCACATAAGCATCGCAGCCCCAAACTTTAAGAAACAACAACTTTGGTTTCTTGCCAAACCATAGTTCATAAGGCGTCGTCTCAACGGATTTCGATGGTGCCCTATTTAACGTGAATGCATCCGTCTCTAAAGCATAACCCCAAGATGATAGCGGTAAATCAGTAAGAGACATCATAGATCGCACCATATCTAGTAAAGTACGATTACGACGTTCGGACACACCATTACGCTGTGGTGTTCCGGGTGGCGTGAGTTGCGAAACTATTCCGCATTGTTTCAAATGTAGACCAAACTCGTAACTCAAATATTCTCCTCCACGATCAGATCACAGAAACTTTATTTTCTTGTTACGATGATTTTCAACTTCACTCTGAAATTCTTTGAACTTTTCAAATGTTTCAGACTTATGTTTCATTAAGTAGATATACCCATATCTGCTTAAATCATCTGTGAAGGTGAGAAAATAATGATACCCGCCGCGAGCCTCAACATTCATCGGACCACATACATCTGTATGTATGATTTCCAACAAATCTGTTGCTCGCTCCATAGTTCCGGAGAACGGCGTTTTAGTCATCTTGTCCATGAGGCACGGTTCGCAAGTACCAAGCGATTCTTAATCAAGTGGTTCCAAAATTCCATCAGTATGGAGTTTCTTCATGCGCTTTACACCGATATGACATAAATGGCAGTGCCACAAATAAGTTGCACTATCATTATCAACTCTGCATCTTTTGGCTTCAACATTATGAATATGTGTATCACTACTATCGAGATTCATAAAAAATAGACCACTCTGTAAGGGTGCATGACCATAAAAGATATTACTCATATAAACAGAACAACCATTATTCTCTGATTTAAATGAATAACCGTCTCGCATAAAACAAGATCCAGATATAATGTTCATGCTCAACGCTGGCGCCAAATAACAATTATTTAGGTCTAATACTAATCCCGAAGGTAGATGTAGAGGTAGCGTGCCAACGGCAATCACATCGACTTTGGAACCGTTTCCCACGCGCATCGTCACCTCGTCCTTGGCCAGTGTTCCCTTAATCCGTAGTCCCTGTTTTGAGTTGCAAATATTAGCAACAGAACCAATATCAAATACCCAGGTGCTACTGCGAGCTCTGGTAAGGTACACATCAATAACATGTATATCATATATACCTTTGTTCACCTTGCCATCTTTCTTATCCGCCAAATACTTGGGGCAGTTCCGCTTTCAGTGACCAGTCTGCTTGCAGTAGAAGCACTCAGTCTCAGGGTTAGGTCCAGACTTGGGTTTCTTCTCTTGAGCAGCAACTTGCTTGCTGTTCTTCTTGAAGTTCCCCTTCTACTTCCCTTTGCCTTTTTTCTTGAAACTGGTAGTCTTGTTAACCATCAACACTTGATGCTCCTTCTTGATTTCTACCTCCGCAGCTTTTAGCATTGCGAAGAGCTCGGGAATCGTCTTATCCATCCCTTGCATGTTATAGTTCATCACGAAGCTCTTGTAGCTTGGTGGCAGTGATTGAAGAATTCTGTCAATGACGCTATCATCCGGAAGATTAACTCCCAGTTGAATCAAGTGATTGTTATACCCAGACATTCTGAGTATATGCTCACTGACAGAACTATTCTCCTCCATCTTGCAGCTGTAGAACTTATTGGAGACTTCATATCTCTCAATCTGGGCATTTGCTTGAAATATTAACTTCAACTCCTGGAACATCTCATATGCTCCATGACATTCAAAACGTCGTTGAAGTCCCGGTTCTAAGCCGTAAAGCATGGCACACTGAACTATCGAGTAGTCATCAGCTTTGCTCTGCCAGACGTTCATAACATCTGGTGTTGCTCCTGCAGCAGGTTTGGCACCTAGCGGTGCTTCCAGGACGTAATTCTTCTGTGCAGCAATGAGGATAATCCTCATGTTACGGACCCAGTCCGTGTAATTGCTACCATCATCTTTCAACTTTGCTTTCTCAAGCAACGCATTAAAATTCAACGGAACAACAGCACGGGCCATCTATCTACAATCAACATAGACAAGCAAGATACTATCAGGTACTAAGTTCATGATAAATTTAAGTTCAATTAATCATATTACTTAAGAACTCCCACTTAAATAGACATCCCTCTAATCCTCTAAGTGATCACGTGATCCATATCAACTAAACCATAACCGATCATCACGTGAAATGGAGTAGCTTTCAATGGTGAACATCATTATGTTGATCATATCAACTATATGATTCACGCTCGACCTTTCGGTCTCAGTGTTCCGAGGCCATATCTGCATATGCTAGGCTCGTCAAGTTTAACCTGAGTATTCTGCGTGTGCAAAACTGGCTTGCACCCGTTGTAGATGGACGTAGAGCTTATCACACCCGATCATCACGTGGTGTCTGGGCACGACGAACTTTGGCAACGGTGCATACTCAGGGAGAACACTTTATCTTGAAATTTAGTGAGAGATCATCTTATAATGCTACCGTCGATCAAAGCAAGATAAGATGCATAAAAGATAAACATCACATGCAATCAATATAAGTGATATGATATGGCCATCATCGTCTTGTGCTTGGGATCTCCATCTCCGAAGCACCGTCATGATCACCATCGTCTCGCCAATCTTTTGCTTCTACGACTATCGCTACCGCATAGTGATAAAGTAAAGCATTACATGGCGATTGCATTGCATACAATAAAGCAACAACCATATGGCTCCTGCCAGTTGCCGATAACTCGGTTACAAAACATGATCATCTCATACAATAAAATTTAGCATCATGCTTTGACCATATCACATCACAACATGCCCTGCAAAAACAAGTTAGACGTCCTCTACTTTGTTGTTGCAAGTTTTACGTGGCTGCTACGGGCTGAGCAAGAACCGTTCTTACCTACGCATCAAAACCACAACGATAGTTTGTCAAGTTGGTGCTGTTTTAACCTTCGCAAGGACCGGGCGTAGCCACACTCGGTTCAACTAAAGTTGGAGAAACTGACACCCGCCAGCCATCTGTGTGCAAAGCACGTCGGTAGAACCAGTCTCGCGTAAGCGTACACGTAATATCGGTCCGGGCCGCTTCATCCAACAATACCGCCGAACCAAAGTATGACATGCCGGTAAGCAGTATGACTTATATCGCCCACAACTCACTTGTGTTCTACTCGTGCATATGACATCTACGCATAAAACCAGGCTCGGATACCACTGTTGGGTAACGTAGTAATTTCAAAAAAATTCCTACGCACACGCAAGATCATGGTGATGCATAGCAACGAGAGGGGAGAGTGTTGTCCACGTACCCTCGTAGACCGAAAGCGGAAGCATTAGCACAACACGGTTGATGTAGTCGTACGTCTTCACGATCCGACCGATCAAGTACCGAACGCACGGTACCTCCGAGTTCAGCACACGTTCAGCCCGATGACGTCCCTCGAACTCCGATCCAGCCGAGTGTTGAGGGAGAGTTTCGTCAGCACGACGGCGTGGTGACGATGATGATGTTCTACCGATGCAGGGCTTCGCCTAAGCACCGCTACAGTATTATCGAGGTGGACTATGGTAGAGGGGGGCACCGCACACGGCTAAAAGATCAAATCAATTGTTGTGTCTTTGGGGTGCCCCCTGCCCCCGTATATAAAGGAGCAAGGGGGGAGGTGCGGCCGGCCAGGAGGAGGCGCGCCAGGAGGAGTCCTACTCCCACCGGGAGTAGGACTCCTTCCCTTTTCCTTGTTGGATTAGGAGAGGAGAGGGAAGGAGAGAGGGGCAAAGGAAAGGGGGGGCGCTGCCCCCCCCCCTCCTTGTCCAATTCGGACCTGGGGGGAGGGGCGCGCGGCTGCCCCTTGGCCGCCTCTCCTCTTCCACCAATTGGGCCCATGAGGCCCAATAGCCTCCGGGGGGGTTCCGGTAACCCCCCGGTACTCCGGTATATATCCGATAACCCCCGGAACCATTCCGGTGTCCGAATATAGTCATCCAATATATCAATCTTCATGTCTCGACCATTTCGAGACTCCTCGTTACGTCCGTGATCACATCCGGGACTCCGAACAACCTTCGGTACATCAAAACTGATAAACTCATAATATAACTGTCATCAAAACTTTAAGCGTGCGGACCCTACGGGTTCGAGAACTATGTAGACATGACCGAGACACGTCTCCGGTCAATAACCAATAGCGGAATCTGGATACTCATATTGTCTCCCACATATTCTACGAAGATCTTTATCGGTCAGACCGCATAACAACATACGTTGTTCCCTTTGTCATCGGTATGCTACTTGCCCGAGATTCGATCGTCGGTATCTCAATACCTAGTTCAATCTCGTTACCGGCAAGTCTATTTACTCGTTCCGTAATACATAATCCCGCAACTAACTCATTAGTTGCAATGCTTGCAAGGCTTAAGTGATGTGCATTACCGAGTGAGCCTAGAGATACCTCTCCGACAATCGGAGTGACAAATCCTAATCTCGAAATACGCCAACCCAACAAGTACCTTCGGAGACACCTGTAGAGCACCTTTATAATCACCCAGTTACGTTGTGACGTTTGGTAGAACACAAAGTGTTCCTCCAGTAAACGGGAGTTGCATAATCTCATAGTCATAGGAACATGTATAAGTCATGAAGAAAGCAATAGCAACATACTAAACAATCGAGTGCTAAGCTAACGGAATGGGTCAAGTCAATCACATCATTCTCCTAATGATGTGATCCCGTTAATCAAATGACAACTCATGTCTATGGCTAGGAAACATAACCATCTTTGATCAACGAGCTAGTCAAGTAGAGGCATACTAGTGACACTCTATTTGTCTATGTATTCACACAAGTATTATGTTTCCGGTTAATACAATTCTAGCATGAATAATAAACATATATCATGATATAAGGAAATAAATAATAACTTTATTATTGCCTCTAGGGCATATTTCCTTCATATATACATGATCATACCTAGATATTCTCATAACTATGCTCAATTCCATCAATTGCTCGACAGTAATTCGTTCACCCACCGTAATACTTATGCTCTTGAGAGAAGCCACTAGTGAAACCTATGGCCCCCGGGTCTATTTTCCATCATATTAATCTCCCGTTATTTCCATTACTGTTTACTTGCTTTCTTTACTTTTACTCTTTATCATAAAAATACCAAAAATATTATCTTATCATCTCTATCAGATCTCACTCTCGTAAGTGACCGTGAAGGGATTGACAACCCCTTTATCGCGTTGGTTGCGAGGTTCTTATTTGTTTGTGTAGGTACAAGGGACTTGAGCGTGACCTCCTACTGGATTGATACCTTTGTTCTCAAAAACTGAGGGAAATACTTACGCTACTTTACTGCATCACCCTTTCCTCTTCAAGGGAAAACCAACGCAGTGCTCAAGAGGTAGCAAAGCTGCAGTTCTATTCTTAGCTGGGAGAATAAGTGGATGACCAAGGTGGGAAAAATTGCTGTCAATATTACGAACAGGGAAAATCTGCTTTAACTCGTGAATGATAACTGGACTAACGTGTGAACTAAACATTATAGCAGATTTGGTCTAGTTTGGTGTTTGACCTGAAATGGAGCAGAAATGCTGGATACGTTGGGCCATTGAGGTAGCTTCCTGAACAGTAGCTTGCCCACAAATAAGCAGGTCGTCTGCAAACAACAGAGAGTGAATAGGGGGGCAATTTGGTCCAAGTGAAATGGAGTAGATAATATTGGTCATGAATATAAATTGAATGACCCACAAAAAAAAGCCTCCTCCCCTAAGAAAAGCCTAGGGTTCCTCTGCATCCCGCCGGCGCTACCACCAGTCCGCCTCATTGGCCTTAGGGCTATGGCGGCGTGGTGGATACCAGCCCAAAAGCCTAGGGTTTGTGTCCTGCTCAAGAATACGAGACGATAACGGTTCCCTGAAGATGGAATTAGACTCTCCCCGCTTAGTCCCCGTCCTGGTGGTGTGCCTACCATCGTCGGTGAGCATGTGGAGGTGTGTCTCCAGCGGATCTTTTCTTGGTGGATTTGCTCGGATCTATTCGTAGTTTGTCTATGCTCATGTGTCTTCATGTTGGATCCTTCCGATCTACGCTACTCTTCATTGGCAGCGCTTGTTGTTCTGCTACGATGTCTCTATGGGGTCTTAGCACGACGACTTTCCGATTGCCTACTACAACAAGTTTTGTCCGGCTCTGGCGAGGGAGGGGCGATAACGGCGGCATGCCTTCGGCTCGCTTCAGTGCATGCAGTCGCCGCTCGGTGGTCTACGAATCTGGATGTAATTTTTATTATTTCTGATGTTTGTTGTACCGCCATGATTGAAGATAAATAGATTGAAGGTTTTCTCGCAAAAAAGAAAAGAACAGATCCAGATGAATATTTAGCTAGATATATAGTATGTGAGTATAAAAAGCAAAAAAAAGATATCGTAATAAGAACAATCAATAATGCAATGAACCCATAAGTATATGTTGTCCATCTCATGTGCAATCACTTATGGAGTGACTATACCACATGCAACCAGTTTTTTCTAGCTCGCCACCGTGTGATCTTGATCAACGGCTCCACAATCGTTTCTTCCACCTCCAACCACTCCTCCCTCCTCCGTCTCCAAACACTGGCTCTCCACTATTGGGGACACTACATCGTTCGAGGTTCTAACGAGCTCTAGTCGGTGATGCCTTGGCCAGACGACGTGTTCTTGCCTCAAGGTTGGGTACTACCTAATCTCATGTGCATTCAAACTGGAAAAGCCTCCTCCCCCCCCCCCCCCCCCCCCCCGTCCTCAAACCCGACAACCCTCTAGCACACCTACGCTGGTGATGCCACAGCCAACCGTGTCCTTCCCTTCCCATCTTCGCCGCGGTCCTGACACCTACGCTGGTGATGCCACAGCCAACCGTGTCCTTCCCTTCCCATCTTCGCCGCGGTCCTGGCGATGCCTTGCTGACGGTGATGTGGCTCGTATTGGCCTCAAAGCATGTGTCCAATTTGACTAACGACTGAAAAAAAAAGCCAAGCACCTGATAAATAACAAACACAATCACTTACATATGGAGTGGTCATTGAATCACACGTGTAACAAATAGTATATAATAGCTAAATATAGAGTTAAACGTTTGGTACCAATTTTTAGGATAAATATATAGAATTGCAACACAAGGTAAGGCATGAATATATGAGCTGATATGGTGCTGTTCGAGAAGGTGAACACGAGAAGTGTGCTGAGATACATAGACACAAGAAGTTAGCTTCTGGGAATATCTCCATTGAAAAGCTTAGCTTTTTTCTCTCGAAAAGATGGATCAGCCCAGGCTTCTGCATCAGACGATGCATACAATCATATATTGTCGATTATTCGGCAATGTGGTCACCGTTTACATATATGTCGGCCACATCCCCAGGGCCGTCGCCCAGAATACACCACCATAGCCACGGCCGCCCTGGTCAGGCCCCTAGGCAAGGGATGACAACAAGGGAGATCAGAGGAGGAAGCATCATGTAGGGCCATCACCCACTACAACCCTTCCAGTGTCGTGCACATGCCCAAATTTGGGCGCCACTGCGTTGGATATCCAACATCCAGTTATTGCAATGACGTTGTGCCTCCAACCACATTCGCCACCGTTGTGCCCGCGGGCGCACCACACTACTTGTTGTGCCACGGCCGGCTAGACACCAATGTTATGAGCCAAGTCAGGCGGACGCCGCAAATTCCACCCGAGGGCCACCGCCCCAATTTTCTGACATCCTTCTTATGAGGGAGCAAGGAGGGCCTTGCTCCCACCTTCACCTATGTCGCACGGGCTTGCTGGTGGTCACCTCTAGTAGCAACGAGGGGGGAAGAGATGAGAGGGAGGTGGTCGTTGGGTAAGCTTTCTAGGAGGGAGGGTTTACGGGGAGGGGTTTATTCGCAGTCGAAAAATGGGTGAATAACTCATAAAGTCATAAATGCTCGTGCGTATCCTATCTCCTAACCTATGTGTTGGACTCACAACGGAACACGGATAATAGCGAACATTCATTTCTCTATTATGTAAGCCATGTCTGTTCTAGTTGCTTTCGTTTGTACCTTCATATTTCTAGTGAGATCACCTATTGGGCGCCAATGGCCGTCAAATAGGGAAGGCTCCGCCTGAAGCCAGGGCAAATGGGTCGGCCCACTCTGCCTCTGAGCATTTTTTCTTCACTTTTTAGTCCCTTTTCACCCAAAAAACCTCGGCTATTTTTTTAGGAGCAAGATATATAGAACCTATTTTAAAAATATTTTTAGAAAAATGTTCAGTATCTTTAAAAAATGTATATTAAAAAAGCTCATCTTATATTTAAAAAATCGATGCATGTTAAAAAAGTTTATCTTATAATTTTAAAAACTTCATCATATGTATAAAAAATTGCATCAGATAATAAAAATGTTCAATTTATATTACAAATTTTTTCACCGTATATTAAAAAAATGTTCAATGTGTATTTGAAAAATGTTTTCCATATACTTAAAAAGGTTTAGTGCGCATGTAAAAAATATTCAACATACTCAATTAAAATGTCATGATATAAATAAAACTAGAAAAATATAAATGTAAAAAATAAGAAGAAAACAAAAAGGAAATCCAAATCTGAAGAGAGAAGAAGGAAAAAAAGAGAAATCAATAAACAACAAAAACTAAAAACCATAACTGAAAACCATACCAGGCAAAAAATTACTTCTAGCAAAAAACAAAAAAAAAGGCAAAAGAAAAAACAAAATAATTGAACAAGCGAACGACGCTTCGCGCCGCCTCAAACTGGGCTGGTCGAACTATAATGGGCTGTGGACGAAGCCAACCCTATTTGCCGCCCTTGGGCGGCATATATGATCCACCATTCCTAAGGAGCAAATAATTAAGAGGTACCCCTCGGGGAGCTCCTGTACAGGTCTTTTTTGGCCTCTGATCACACCAAGTAGTGTATCCAGCCGCCACTGGCGCACCCTCGAGATTTCTTTTTTTTACTCCACATGTTTTTTTGTGGGGAGGGGTTGGTTTTCTGTTTTTTCTTAGGTTTTGACAGAAAAAAATTGATTTGTTCTAGAAGCAATGCTTTTCCAGCAGAAATGTGCTTCTGCAAACTTTTCAAAAAAGGGAAAACACAACCTATGCTTACGCTCGTGCTTCCCCAAAAAGAGAAAGCATAGATGTGCTTCCATGAAAAAGCACAACTATGCTTCCCGAAAAAGGAAAGCATAATTGTGCTTCCGAAAAAGGAGAAAGGACAAATGTGCTTCCACGAGAAGCACAACTGTGTTTCTCGAAGACAAAAAAACACAACTTCCACTTCCGCGAGAAGCACATTTGTGCTGTCCGAAAATGGAAAAACACATCATGTGCTTCCAGAAAAGGGAAAAGCATGCATATGCTTTCCAGTTTTTTTTAAAAGGCACAACTGTGCTCTTGAGTTCTTTTTTTTAGTTTTGATTTTTTTCGTCTTTTTCTTGATTTATTTTTTCATTTCCATTTTTGGGTTTTTCATTCTTGGAATTTTCTGGTTTTTCCGTGAAAAAAGTTCACCAAGACCTATTAACACGGGATCTTATTTTGACGATTTGATGCAAGAAATTTCAATAAAAAAAAGTTTTGAAAAAACATTTTAGAAAAAGAGAAAACTCTCAGGTTACGGCATGCAATGCGCTACGCTACTTTTTTTCTGAGGGGAAGCAGTGCGCTAGGCTACTTAACACCATCAGAGAAGATGAGAGTGGCATTTGCAAGGTATACCCCTTAATTAGTGATTTCGTCATTTCTGCCTTCAAAGGTTAAGCGATTCTAACAAAGCCATGATTTCCACCCATCATTAGCTCTTTTTGCTCGTGTGTACTACCCTTAATTAGTTGGGAAAGTTTGTGGATGGCTGTTTGGCTTTGGGAGCATATATGCTCCCCGATGAACAGAAAATTTAAAATAAGGAATAAATAAAGTTTAAAAATTCTGTTTTTTTAGATGTTCATGTTATTAGTGTAAACAAGGGTGCTTGACAATTTTCATGCGAAAATGCTTCGTCGCAAAAATAAAATACAATTAAGTGTAACATTTGAAGGCAACATGACATTTTTTTACACAGGCTAAAATGCAAGCGTTTACCTTAAAATTTTGCAAGTATCATCTGGAGTACGTTTTTGGCACGCACATATGCTAACTAGAGCCAAATTGGATTTCCAGGTAAGTTTGTTCATTGTAAGGCCCATACAGAGTATGGGTCCACAAAATTGCCGGTCTGAGAGAATCCCAACAAACTCCGATCATCCCGTGACGCGCATGATCGAAACGCCAACAGATGGCCGATTCCACCGCGCACCCGCCGCCGGCGGTGGATCAGCGAGTCCAGCGGCTGGCTACCCGCGCCTCCATCGCAGTCGCCGCTGCGGCGACGCTCTTCCTCGTGTGCCTCGTCCGGCACGCCTCCACCTCCTGCTTCCCCGCGTCCCACACCATCTCCCCCTCTCCCTTCCCCCGCGACTCCTGCGACGCCGCCTCCCGCCGCGTCCTCCCCCCGGACAGCCGGCTCGCTAAGCTCCGCTCATCCTCTCGCTGGCGCCGCCGCTCCGCCGCGCTGGCTTCCTCAGTATTCGCCCCGCTCCGTGGCCTCCGCCTCCTGGCCGGCTCCTCCCGCGTCCTCTGCCTCGCCGCCGGAGCCGGCAACGCCGTCGACGCACTCCACGCAGCGGGGGTAAGCGAAGTGACCGGGATCGACCTCGTGGACTTCCCGCCGCTCGTCCGTCGCGCAGACCCCCATCGCCTCCCATTCTCTGACGGCGCCTTCGATCTCATCTTTTCCGACGACCCGGCGGGGATCTCCGGCGCGCTCTTCCCGGCTCGCGTCGCCGCGTAGGCCGAGCGCGCTGTCCGCCGCGGAGACGCCATCGCCCTCGCCGTGGACCGGCAGCAGGACCACGCCGCCGTCGCCGCGCTCTTCAAAAGGTCGCGCGTCGTGGATACCAGGGTTGTCACCTTGGATGGCTCCCAGGTCAGGTTGCTAATTCTTCAGAGTAATGGCACCACCCTGAACCCGCGATGATATTCTGAACCAGTGTTAAGTATAATTCTCATGTTCATTATGTTGTTTCTGTTAAGATCAAACACTAGATGTTACCGAGCTATGGATTTCTGCATCAGAACATAACTGTAACTGTGTAGATCAATAGTTGAGAAAAATGGAAGATTGCTGCGGTGCCGGTTGCTCTAGCAATAATAGATTTCTAACATTCCCTGAAAGTTCGATCATTTTGCTGTGCTTGTTTTTCTTGCTATGACCATACGAATTAGGATCAACACTTATCAACTCAATACAGATTTTGGGAATATATATATATAGGTTCATATGCACCGCTTTGCGATTTTGCATAACTTGTGCGCTCTTAACAAAAGGATCATGGTACTATAAATATTGATTTAGATACATATATACAGAAATGTGTGAAGAAGGCATGATTTATGTACTGTACAAATAAGAGTGCTTCTATGCTTGATGGAGTTTTTTCTTCTTCTGCAATCTAAAGCAAATTAATGGCTGTGATTAGAGGACTACTCCGCCGGTCTTGTTTTAAGAAAGGTTAGTTTGTTAGTTACAAACATTGGTATCCAGGTCCAAACAGGTGAAGACTAAAAACCCATGGACAGCCCATGTACACACTTCATGTACAACCCACAAGCACTTGTCTGAAAACTACCAGATCCAGTGCCATAGTCGTGTACTCGTCTCCTTCGCCGGACTGCCTCGACTCTGAAGAGAAGATGATATCGGCTTGCCGTGCATCCTAACCCTCAGATCCAAAATTCCAAATTAAATTATTGTACTTGACCTCCAATTTGATCATCATCCCCACCCGGAGCTCGCCGGCGCCCAAATCCTAAACCTAGGTCATCTGTCCAACTGAGTCCTAATTATTATACCATCCCAATGTTCAATGTACTATCTCTACTCCTAAAGGCGGACTTGGTAGCTTCTCCTCCATGGTTTTTTTCGCCTCACCTCCCACCATCATCTATTTTCGTCTGGTTTTTTTTGCCTCATCTCCATCCAACGCTCCACGCTGGTTTTTTACTCTCCCACCAACGCCTAAAACACCTACACACACATCTCTCTCTCTCGCCTCTCCCCCATCTCGCCTCTCCTTCTTGAGCCGTCGTTGCTGCCGTCCAGTACGGATCACTTCCTCTACTGATTGGCGCCACCACAGCACAACCGGATCCCATCCGGCTCTCCTTCTTTCCAACATCCACCGATGCATGTTGCTCCGCCCTCGCGCGCGGCCGCCCGGCTAACCCTAGCCACCTCTATCTCCGATGATGACCCCGACGCCGGCGCCTCCCCGTTACCCTCCCCGGCGCTCTCCCCGTTTGGCTCCCCAAATCCCTCTGCCTTGCCGTCACGGACATCGACGATGATGCCTCCCTGAACCTCGACAGGTAATGTCACATCATCTCAGTTTCTTGAGAATTGACATGGTCAGTCATGTACTAAAAGTGTGATGCTCTTTCTGTAGTTAGCCCTTTAAGAAGCAAGTGGGGTGTGTGTGTTGCATCTGATGTGCACGAGCTCAACCTGGCGAGCTCCTGGGAGTAGAAAAACGGGGAGGCACAACAGCCCTGGCGAGCTCGAGACGACGAAGGTGCCACAGGTGGTGTGGGAGAGGAGATGGTCTCCATCCGAGGTCCGAGGACCAGCCATGACGTCAAGCTGCTGCAGCGTGGAGTCAGGAGTGTGTTCGCACCCCGGCGTGTCCCAGTATGTGCTTTGGAAGACTGGCGTCAATCTCAACAGACCCTTATGCGTCCACATTATTTGCTTCAGAAACAGATAGCAGCTCTCTGCTTCGTCTCTGGAGTCACAGAGCTCGAAGACAGCGAGATAGGGATGATTTACAGGTTTGGAGCCAAAAAATAACTGGCTAGTCTTTTTGAACACATGATGTAACACCTCCCTACTCTCCCCTCTTCTTCTCCTCTCGTCTCCGGGAACGCTTGTGCCTTGCACCTGGGTGCACTGGACAAGCTTTGTTTTGTAACTGTACTTTTTCATCAGGCCCTGGCCTATTTTGAAAAATAAGGTCGGCAACCAGCCACCTTCTTTGTTTCAAAGAAAAAAAAAGATAGCAGCTCTCTGATGTAGTAAGGAGAAACCAAGAATGACAGAGCATCCTCGTGTCAAACTCAACACACCCTGGCACTTCTCCATTGTTTGATTCAGAAACAGGCAGAAACAACTGCTATCTCTGAATTTATTTAAGGTTGTTACTCTTATCTCTGTTCTGATGTACATGCATCTTCCCTTCCTATCTTCCATACATATATGTGCTACAACCATGCCTTTTTTGTCCTGTAAATGTGCTACAGATATGTGCAGCAAAGTAGTCTTCATGTGCGAGGAAGCAAAGAAGATATGATGCTATGCAATTATGCTCCTGTTAGTTGGAAGTTCAATCTCGGCTTGATTACCGCTCTTTAAGCAAAATTATTTCTAACAGATCTTATCCTAGACGATTCTTGCTTAAACGAGTTTAGAAGCACAACTACCAGTATGTGCACTTAATAAAATGCAAGTCCTAATGCAGATGCTGAAAATAGTTTGGAAATTATACATATTCAATCTCCCAGTTTGTGATTTCTTTTTGTTTATGTTGTACAAAAATGTACAGACGAGTGGCATGTGTCATCTATAGCATGTCCCCTTTGTCTGAATGTTCAACTAGAAGAGTTCCATCTCATTTGGCAACGAGCACTGCAATAATACATGCAACTCTTCACAGCTACTAACGTGAAGTTGCCCTCAGGCTCTAGCATGGACTAAAGAGTTATTGTTGGTATGTATCACTTTAATTTTTACAGTCTATAGGTTTATTTATATGGCCAGTATTGATCTCAAGGACAACATACTGTGATTTCCTCTATTACTTCTGGTCAATATTGCTGTAACTACAGTCACTACCCACTAGTAGAAAACAGGGCATAGGTCACAGGGCAGGTTTCACATTAGCCCCGGTTCAGTCACGAACCGGGACCCATGGGGGCATTCGTCCCGGTTCGTGAGCCCAGGGGGCCGGCCGGGGCCTCGTGGGCATTGGTCCCGGTTCGTATGGAACCATTTGTCCCGGTTCGAGCCATGAACCGGGACTAATGGTCCTCGCTCCTGGCCCACAACCATTTGTCCCGGTTCTTGGCATGAACCGGGACAGAAGGCCCGGATTTAGTACCGGTTCATGCCACGAACCGGGACCAATGAGGTGCCTATATATACCCCTCGCCCGCGAGCAGAGCACTCCAGTGCTCTGTTTTTCTCTGGCCGACGAGGGGAGGGCTTTGTGGTGCTCTAGCTCACCTCCTATGCACATGAGGTGTTCGATGAAATGCCCGAGCCACACTAGTTAAGCTTTGTCCTCTCGAAGCTCGACCTCAAAGCTCCATTTTCCTCGAGATTTGTCTAGGTTTAGCCGCCCGTCACGTCCCATTCCCGTCTTCACCGCCGTCGACCGCCCGCGCCGATCTCGTCGTCGGCAACACCGTGGTGAGCCTCTTGTTCTTATCTTCTTTTTGAAAGAAAAAAAATTCTTATTTTAGATAGATACTTGTCTAATTTTCTTACTATTTTATTCCTTCTTATTACATAGTGCGATGGTTTTCGTATCCGCCCCCGTCGGCCCTCGTCCTGTCTATGATTCGGATGTGGTATATATTATCTTTTTATAACTATTTGATTCATTTATTGTTTATGGCAAATATACCGACCAGCATGACATAGATTTTATTTATCTAGGAGGTGGTTGAATCGGAAATTCTAACCGACCCTATTGTCGAGAGGTTAAATTTAGTTGAAGAAGAAAACAATTACTTGAAGGAAAAAATAAAAAAAATTGAGGAGGAGAAGATGATATTGGAGTTGCATGTTGCGGATGTCGTCGATGATCACAAGATCAAGATGGATGCAATGCACTTGAAGATTAGAAAGATTAGAAAATATGCCATTCATACCGAGGCTAGGTATCATTATGCCGTTGGATCAATTGTTACCTTGGTTGCGATTATGATCGCATTTGTTTTCGCATTGAAATGTTTTACATAGTTTCAATGTATGGTTTAATTAATTAGATGCTCTGGAGAGCTATATATATGTTGTTAGATGAGAACTATGTATGTACTTTGGTTCTAATATGATGATGAACTTCTATTAATTTGGTCACTTAATTATCTATTCATGATGTTCTGTAATGGTTTTTGACACACTTAATTATATATAATGCACGCAGATGAACCGGCAATGGATGTACGGTGACAGACACACCTCCGAGTACATTAAGGGCGTGCATGATTTTCTCGAAGTGGCTGAGGCAAACAAGCAGAATGGTTTTATGTGTTGTCCATGCCCTACATGTGGGAATACGAAGTCTTACTCTGACCGGAAAATCCTTCATGCCCACCTGCTTTACAAGGGTTTCATGCCACACTATAATGTTTGGACGAGGCACGGAGAAATGGGGGTTATGATGGAAGACGGCGAAGAAGAAGAGGACGATGACAACTATGTGCCCCCTGAATACGGTGATGCTGCAACGGGGGAAGCTGCTGAAGATCAAGAGGAACCAGACGATGTGCCCAATGATGCTGCAAGGGGGGAAGCTGCTGAAGATGAAGAGGAACCAGTGCCCGATGATGATGATCTCCGCCGGGTCATTGTCGATGCAAGGACGCAATGCGAAAGTCAAAAGGAGAAGCTGAAGTTCGATCGCATGTTAGAGGATCACACAAAAGGGTTGTACCCCAATTGCGAAGATGGCAACACAAAGCTCGGTACCGTACTGGAATTGCTGCAGTGGAAGGCAGAGAATGTTGTGCCTGACAAAGGATTTGAGAAGCTATTGAAAATATTGAAGAAGAAGCTTCCAAAGGATAACGAATTGCCCAACAGTACATACGCAGCAAAGAAGGTCGTATGCCCTCTAGGATTGGAGGTGCAGAAGATACATGCATGCCCTAATGACTGCATCCTCTACCGCGGTGCGTACAAGGATCTGAACGCATGCCCGGTATGCGGTGCATTGCGGTATAAGATCAGACGAGATGACCCTGGTGATGTTGACGGCGAGCCCCCCAGGAAGAGGGTTCCTGCGAAGGTGATGTGGTATGCTCCTATAATACCACGGTTGAAACGTCTGTTCAGAAACGAAGAGCATGGCAAGTTGATGCGATGGCACAGTGAGGACCGTAAGAAAGACGGGAAGTTGAGAGCACCCACTGACGGGTCGCAGTGGAGAAAAATCGAGAGAAAGTACTGGGCTGAGTTTGCAGCTGACCCAAGGAACGTATGGTTCGGTTTAAGCGCGGATGGCATTAATCCTTTCGGGGAGCAGAGCAGCAACCACAGCACCTGGCCCGTGACTCTATGTATGTATAACCTTCCTCCTTGGATGTGCATGAAGCGGAAGTTCATTATGATGCCAGTTCTCATCCAAGGCCCTAAGCAACCCGGCAACGACATTGATGTGTACCTAAGGCCATTAGTTAAAGAACTTTTACAGCTGTGGAATGGAAACGGTGTACGTACGTGGGATGAGCACAAACAGGAGGAATTTAACCTGCACGCGTTGCTGTTTGTAACCATCAACGATTGGCCCGCTCTCAGTAACCTTTCAGGACAGACAAACAAGGGATACCACGCATGCACGCACTGTTTAGATGACACTGAAAGTATATACCTGGACAAAAGCAGGAAGAATGTGTACCTGGGCCATCGTCGATTTCTTCCGACCAACCATCAATGTCGAAAGAAAGGCAAGCATTTCAAAGGCGAGGCAGATCACCGGAAGAAGCCCGCCATGCGTACCGGTGATCACGTACTTGCTATGGTCAATGATTTACACGTAATCTTTGGAAAGGGTCCCGGCGGACTAGCTGTTCCGAATGACGTTGAGGGACACACACCCATATGGAAGAAGAAATCTATATTTTGGGACCTACCCTACTGGAAAGAGCTAGAGGTCCGCTCTTCAATCGATGTGATGCACGTGACGAAGAACCTTTGCGTGAACCTGCTAGGCTTCTTGGGCGTGTATGGGAAGACAAAAGATACACCTGAGGCACGGGAGGACCTGCAACGTTTGCACGAAAAAGACGGCATGCCTCCGAAGCAGTATGAAGGTCCTGCCAGCTACGCTCTTACGAAAGAAGAGAAAGAAATCTTCTTTGAATGCCTGCTCAATATGAAGGTCCCGACTGGCTTCTCGTCGAATATAAAGGGAATAATAAATATGCCAGAGAAAAAGTTCCAGAACCTAAAGTCTCATGACTGCCACGTGATTATGACGCAACTGCTTCCGGTTGCATTGAGGGGGCTTCTACCGGAAAACGTCCGATTAGCCATTGTGAAGCTATGTGCATTCCTCAATGCAATCTCTCAGAAGGTGATCGATCCAGAAATCATACCAAGGCTAAGGAGTGATGTGGCGCAATGTCTTGTCAGTTTCGAGCTGGTGTTCCCACCATCCTTCTTCAATATCATGACGCACGTCCTAGTTCATCTAGTCGACGAGATTGTCATTCTGGGGCCCGTATTTCTACATAATATGTTCCCCTTTGAGAGGTTCATGGGAGTCCTAAAGAAATATGTCCGTAACCGCGCTAGTCCAGAAGGAAGCATCTCCATGGGCCATCAAACAGAGGATGTCATTGGGTTTTGTGTTAACTTCATTCCTGGCCTTAAGAAGATATGTCTCCCTAAATCGCGGTATGAGGGGAGACTGACTGGAAAAGGCACGCTTGGAGGGGGGAACTCAATAATATGCAGGGACGGATATTCTTGGTCTGAAGCACACTACACAGTTCTACAGAACTCTACCTTGGTGACCCCGTATGTCGATGAACACAAGAACAGTCTGCGCTCAAAACACTCGGAGCAGTGTGACGACTGGATTACATGTGAACACATCAGGACTTTCAGCAGTTGGTTGGAAACACGTCTCAGAGGTGACACCACTGTTTGTGATGAGTTGTACTCGTTGTCCAGGGGACCATCTTCGACTGTATTGACTTACAAAGGATACGAGATAAATGGGAATACATTTTACACGATCGCCCAAGATCAAAAGAGCACCAACCAAAACAGTGGTGTCCGCTTTGATGCAGCAACCGGGAGGGGAAAGGACACATATTATGGTTACATAATGGACATATGGGAACTTGACTACGGACATGATTTTAAGGTCCCTTTGTTTAAGTGCAAATGGGTCAATCTGTCAGGAGGCGGGGTACAGGTAGACCCACAGTACGGAATGACAACAGTGGATCTGAACAATCTTGGGTACACTGACGAACCGTTCGTCCTAGCCAATGATGTGGCACAGGTTATCTATGTGAAGGACATGTCTACCAGACCGAGGAAAAGAAAAGATAAGGAAGCGAATACATCATACGATGAGCCAAAGCGGCACATAGTTCTTTCAGGAAAAAGGGACATTGTGGGAGTGGAGGGCAAGACAGACATGTCTGAAGATTATGAAAAGTTTCATGAAATTCCTCCCTTCAAAGTCAAGGCTGACCCAAGCATCCTGATAAACGATGAAGATTATCCATGGTGATGATAGCATGCCAACTTTGTAATAGACGAGTATGATACCATTGTCCGTTTTGTACAAGAAGTGCATCTAGTTTTTGCCGTAACCCTCTCAACTTTCTTGCACATGCTATGTGGATGAAATGATGATACCATGCCAACTTTCAACCTTTTCAGAGTTCATTTGAAATGCTTTATAAGCCCTGAGTGCAGAGAGGTTAGGCCCGTAAGCCTGCTTTAGAGAGGAGCTCGACAGCTCAGGCGCACCGCACCTTATAAACAGGTGCGGCTCTCTCTTAGCTAGCGAGGTGGGACTAAACTCACCACCACGCCGCTGTGCAAGGCCATTGGTCCCGGTTGGTGGCACGAACCGGGACCAATTCCACCCTTTGGTCCCTGTTGGTGCCACGAACCGGTACTAATGAGGCTGTGGCCCCACGAGCACCTTTAGTACCTGTTCGTGGCACGAACCGGTACTAGAGTTTCTTACTAGCTAAGCAGTTTTTTAGTCCCACCTCGCTAGCTGAGAGGCACTAGGAGCGGTTTATAAGCCCTGAGTGCAGAGACGATGAAGAAGAGGCGCAATGCTCACGTTGCTTAGCTTCAAGCCTTGAGGAATAAGGTAGACTGCATCGAGCTATGTGCAGTGCAGTCTACACTATTCCGAAAGGCTTGAAGCAAATCAACGCGCATTGCGCCTCTTTTTTATTTTTAATCATTAAAAGCAAAAAGAATTTTCATAAAGAACTTTTTTTGATAGAAACTTTAATAGCAGAAAGAATTATCATAAAGTAAAATAAATAAGTAATTAGAAACAAAATAAAATAAAATAAATAAGTTTTTTGTTGTAAGTAGAAATAAAACAAAATAAATATAGCAAAAAAGAAAATAAAAAAACTAAATACAGCAAAAAGAATTTTCATAAAGAACTAATGGCACTAATAGAAAGTTTATATGTTTTCTAAAACTAATGGCACTAACAGACAGTTTATAATTTTGCTGACCTAAAAGCAAAAAGAATTAAAAAATAAAGCAAAAAACAAAAGAAAATAAATAATGCAAAAAATTTAAAAAACTGCCACCTATTGGGCCACCACGGCCTGAATACGACTAGAAACCCAACCTGGGCCAGGATTCAGGCCCGCAGAAGGCCCAATAGGCCAACAGACAGCACAGTGTGACATTAGGCCCGTAAGCCTGCATTTGAGAGGAGCTCGAGAGGGCAGCCGCAGTGGAGCTTATAAACCACTCCGAGCCCCTCTCAACTAGCGAGGTGGGACTAAACTTTTGGCCGCGGGCAGCACAAGGCCTTTGGTCCCGGTTGGTGGCACCAACCGGGACCAATGCCCCCCCTTTAGTCCCGGTTGGTGCCACCAACCGGGACCAAAGGCCGCCGCTTCCCGCCCTTTGGGCTGCTGAAAAGAGGCCTTTGGTCCCGGTTGGTGGCACCAACCGGGACTAATGCCCACCTTTAGTCCCGGTTGGTGCCACGAACCGGGACTAAAGGCTTTGCTATATAAGTCCACACTTAGGAAATTTTCAACATACCTCGCCAGTTGCCCCCGACGCCGCCAGGCTGCCCGTGCTCGCCGTCGCCGCCCGCTCCTCATCGCCGTCGCCCCGCGCCCTTGCCTCGACGGGTCGCCGCCCGGTGCTCGTCGCCGTCGCCCTGCCCCCACGCGCCGCCCCGCCTCGTGCTCCCCTGCTCGCGCTCGCCGTCATGGCGCCCCGAGCCCCCCTGCCCGGCCCGCGCGTGCTCGCCGGCGCCCTCGCCGCCCCCGCCCCGTCCCGGCCCCGTGCGCCGGCGCCCTCGCCGCCCCCGCCCCCGTCGTCGCCATCGTCCTAGCCGCCCCCGCTGTGAGAGCCGCCGCCCCGGCTCTGTTTTTTTTATTAGTTTAATTTTTTTTGTTCATATGTGATGTATATGTGTATGTGGCTATAATGTATATGTGAACAAAAAAAAATTTGTATGTATGTAGATGTTCAAAATGTATGAATATATATGTCAAAAATGTTTTTTTGTTCATCGAAAGTTTTTTGTTCATGTATAGAATGTTTTTATACATGACAATGGATATATATTCGATATATATGAGAAATGATGATCCACATGGAAAAGTTTTATATATGCCAAAGTTACAATTTTAGAAAAGTTTTATATATCTAGCTAGGAAGAGAAGCAGAAGAAAAAGAAGGATAGGAAAGAAGAAAATAAGAAGAGGAAAGAAAGAAGAAGAGGAGACGAAGAAGAGGAGATATAAATAAGAAGAGGAAAAAAGAAGAAAAAGAAGAGGAGAAGAAGAAAGGAATAGAGGAGAAGAAGTATTTTCTATTTTTTCTTCTTCTCCTCTATTCCTTTCTTCTTCTCCTCTTTTTTTTCTTCTTTTTTTTCTTCTTTTTTCTTCAATCCTCTCCTCTATTCCTTTCTTCTTCTCTCCTCTTTTTATTTCTTCTTCGTTTTCTTATGTTTTATCGGGTCTGTCGTCGTCGATATATACCCCTCCCGATAACTTCAACACGAGGGGGGGTCGTGTTGGGGAACGTAGCAGAAATTCAAAATTTTCTACGCATCACCAAGATCAATCTATGGAGTAATCTAGCAACGAGGGGAAGGGGAATGCATCTACATACCATTGTAGATCACGATGCGGAAGCACTGCAAGAACGCGGATGAAGGAGTCGTACTCGTAGCGATTCAGATCGCGGTGGATTCCGATCTAAGCACCGAAGAACGGTTCCTCTGCGTTCAACACACGTGCAGCCCGGTGACGTCTCCCACGCAAGGAGAGAGGGAGAGGTTGGGGAAGACTCCATCCAGCAGCAACACGACGGCATGGTGGTGATGGAGGAGCGTGGCAATCCCGCAGGGCTTCGCCAAGCACCGCGGGAGAGGAGGAGGAGGGAGAGGGGTAGGGCTGCGCCGAAAGAGAGACGTTCTCATGTGTTGGGCAGCCCCAAACCTCAACTATATATATAGGGGGGGGGGGGGGGGCTGCGCCCCCTCTAGGGTTTCCACCCCAAGGCCTGGCGGCCAGCCCTAGATCCCATCTAAGTGGGGCGGCCAAGGGGAGGAGAGGGGGGGCGCCACTAGGGTGGGCCTTAAGGCCCATCTGGACCTAGGGTTTGCCCCCTCCCACTCTCCCATGCGCCTTGGGCCTTGGTGGGGGGGGGGGCGCACTAGCCCACCTGGGGCTGGTCCCCTCCCACACTTGGCCCACGCAGCCTTCTGGGGCTGGTGGCCCCACTTGGTGGACCCCCGGGACCCTCCCGGTGGTCCCGGTACATTACCGATATCACCCGAAACTTTTCCGGTGACCAAAACAGGACTTCCCATATATAAATCTTTACCTCCGGACCATTCCGGAACTCCTCGTGACGTCCGGGATCTCATCCGGGACTCCGAACAACATTCGGTAACCACGTACATACTTTCCCTATAACCCTAGCGTTATCGAACCTTAAGTGTGTAGACCCTACGGGTTCGGGAACCATGCAGACATGACCGAGACGTTCTCCGGTCAATAACCAACAGGGGGATCTGGATACCCATGTTGGCTCCCACATGTTCCACGATGATCTCATCGGATGAACCACGATGTCGGGGATTCAATCAATCCCGTATTCAATTCCCTTTGTCTATCGGTATGCTACTTGCCCGAGATTCGATCGTCGGTATCCCGATACCTTGTTCAATCTTGTTACCGGCAAGTCTCTTTACTCGTTCCGTAACTCACATCATCCCGTGATCAACTCCTTGGTCACATTGTGCACATTATGATGATGTCCTACCGAGTGGGCCCAGAGATACCTCTCCGTTTACACGGAGTGACAAATCCCAGTCTCGATTCGTGCCAACCCAACAGACACTTTCGGAGATACCTGTAGTGCACCTTTATAGCCACCCAGTTACGTTGTGACGTTTGGTACACCCAAAGCATTCCTACGGTATCCGGGAGTTGCACAATCTCATGGTCTAAGGAAATGATACTTGACATTAGAAAAGCTCTGAGCAAACGAACTACACGATCTTGTGCTAGGCTTAGGATTGGGTCTTGTCCATCACATCATTCTCCTAATGATGTGATCCCGTTATCAACGACATCCAATGTCCATGGTCAGGAAACCGTAACCATCTATTGATCAACGAGCTAGTCAACTAGAGGCTTACTAGGGACATGGTGTTGTCTATGTATCCACACATGTATCTGAGTTTCCTATCAATACAATTCTAGCATGGATAATAAACGATTATCATGAACAAGAAAATATAATAATAACCAATTTATTATTGCCTCTAGGGCATGTTTCCAACAGTCTCCCACTTGCACTAGAGTCAATAATCTAGTCCACATCACCATGTGATTAACACTCATAGGTCACATCACCATGTGACCAACATCCAAAGAGTTCACTAGAGTCAACAATCTAGTTCACATCACTATGTGATTAACACTCAATGAGTTCTGGTTTGATCATGTTATGCTTGTGAGAGAGGTTATTAGTCAACGGGTCTGAACCTTTCAGATCCGTGTGCTTTACGAATATCTATGTCATCTTGTGGATGCTACCACGCGCTATTTGGAGCCATTTCAAATAATTGCTCTACTATACGAATCCGGTTTACTACTCAGAGTCATCCGGATTAGTGTCAAAGTTCGCATCGACGTAACCCTTTACGATGAACTCCTCTTCACCTCCATAATTGAGAAAATTCCTTAGTCCACTAGATACTAAGGATAAGTTCGACCGCTGTCATGTGATCCATTCCCGGATCACTATTGTACCCCTTGACCAACTCATGGCAAGGCACACTTCATGTGTGGTACACAGCATAGCATACTGTAGAGCCTACGTCTAAAGCATAGGGGACGACCTTCGTCCTTTCTCTCTCTTCTGCTGTGGTCAGGTCTTGAGTCTTACTCAATACTCACACCTTGTACCACAGCCAAGAACTCCTTCTTTGCTGATCTATTTTGAACTCTTTCAAAATCATGTCGAGGTGTGCGTTCTTTGAAAGTATCATCAGGCGTCTTGATCTATCACTATAGATCTTGATGCCCAATATGTAAGCAGCTTTATCCAGGTCTTCCTTTGAAAAAACTTCTTTCAAACAACCCTTTATGCTTTCCAGAAATTTTACATCATTTCGGATCAACAATATGTCATTCACATATACTTATCAGAAATGTTGCAGCGCTCCCACTCACTTTATTGTAAATACAAGTTTCTGACAAACTTTGTATAAACCCAAAACTTTGATCACTCCATCAAAGCATATATTCCGACTCCGAGATGCTTGCTCTAGTCCATGGAAGGATCGCTGGAGCTAGCATACCTTTTAGCATCCTTAGGATCGACAAAACCTTTCTGATTGTATCACATACAACCTTTCCTTACGAAAACTGGTAAGGAAACTTGTTTTGACATCCATCTGCCAGATTTCATAAATGCAGCTAATGCTAACATGATTCCGACGGACTTAAGCATCGCTACAGATGAGAAAATCTCATCGTATTCAACTCCTTGAACTTGTGAAAATACTCTTTTCCACAAGTCGAGCTTCATAGACGGTAACATTACCGTCCATGTCCGTCTTCTTCTTAAAGATCCATTTATCTCGGATTTCATGAATTCTAACCATTTGTCGGAATATGGGCCCACCATCGCTTCTCCATAGCTCATAGGTTCATCGTTGTCCAACAACATGACTTCCAAGACAGGATCACACACTACTCTGAAGTATTACGCATCCTCGTCGTCCTACGAGGTTTGGTAATGGCTTGATCCGAAGTTTCATGATCACTATCATAAGCTTCCACTTCAATTGGTGTAGGTGCCACAGGAACAACTTCCTGTGCCCTGCTACACACTAGTTGAAGTTATGGTTCAATAACCTCATCAAGTCTCCACCATCCTCCCACTCAATTCTTTCGAGAGAAACTTTTCCTCGAGAAAGGACTCGTTACTAGAAGCAATTACTTTTGCTTCCAGATCTGAAATAGGAGGTACACCCAACCGTTTTGGGTTTTCTATGAAGATGCATTTATCCGCTTTGGGTTCGAGCTTATCAGCGAAACATTTTCACATAAGCATCGCAGCCCCAAACTTTTAAGAAACGACAACTTAGGTTTCTCTAAACGGTGTCGTCTCAACGGAATTGCGTGGTGCCCCTTTTAAAGTGAATGCGGTTGTCTCTAATGCCTAACCCATAAACGATAGTGGTAATTCGATAAGAGACATCATGGTATGCACCATATCCAATAGGGTGCAGTTATGATGTTCGGACACACCATCACACTGTGGTGTTCCAGGCGGTATTAATTGTGAAACACTTTCCACAATGTCTTAATTGTGTGCCAAACTCGTAACTCAGATACTCTCTATGATCATATCATAGACATTTTATCCTCTTGTCACGACGATCTTCAACTTCACTCTGAAATTACTTGAACCTTTCAATAATTCAGACTTGTGTTTCATCAAGTAAATACACTCAGCATCTACTCAAATCATCTGTGAAGTAAGAACATAACGATATCCACTGCATGCCTCAGCACTCATTGGACTGCATACATCAAAATGGATTACTTCCAACAAGTTGCTCTCTTGTTCCATCTTACTGAAAACGAGGCTTTCAGTCATCTTGCCCATGTGGTATGATTTGCATGTCTCAAGTGATTCAAAATCAAGTGAGTCCAAACGATCCATCTGCATGGAGTTTCTTCATGCATATATACCAATAGACATGGTTCGCATGTCTCAATCTTTTCAAAACAAGTGAGTCCAAAGATCCATCTACATGGAGCTTCTTCATGCGTTTTATACCAATATGACTCAAGTGGCAGTGCCACAAGTATGTGGTACTATCATTACTATCTTATATCTTTTGGCATGAACATGTGTATCACTACGATCGAGATTCATTTTAGGTGCAAGACCATTGAAGGTATTATTCAAATAAACAGAGTAACCATTATTCTCCTTAAATGAATAACCGTATTGCGATAAACATAATCCAATCATGCTTAATGCCAAACACCAAATCTCGATGGTAGAGGGAGCATGCGATGCTTGATCACATCAACCTTGGAAACACTTCCAACACACATCGTCATCTCACCTTTAGCCAGTCTCCATTTATTCCGCAGTTTTTATTTCGAGTTACTAACACTTAGCAACCGAACCGGTATCTAATACCCTGGTGCTGCTAGGAGTACTAGTAAAGTACACATTCATATAATGTATATCCAATATACTTCTGTCGACCTTGCCTGCCTTCTCATCTACCAAGTATCTAGGGTAGTCTGCTTCAGTGACCGTTCCCCTCATTACAGAAGCACTTAGTCTCGGGTTTGGGTTCAACCTTGGGATTCTTCACTAGAGCAGCAAATGATTTGCTGTTTCATGAAGTGTCCCTTTTGCCCTTGCCCTTCTAGAAACTAGTGGTTTTACTAACCATCAACAATTGATGCTCCTTCTTGATTTCTACTTTCGCGGTGTCAAACATCGCGAGTTGCTCAAGGATCATCATATCTATCCCTGATATGTTATAGTTCATCACGAAGCTCTAATAGCTTGGTGGCAGTGACTATGGAGAACCATCACTATCTCATCTGGAAGATTAACTCCCACTCGATTCAAGCGATTGTGGTACTCAGACAATCTGAGCACATGCTCAACGATTGAGCTTTTCTCCCTTAGTTTGCAGGCTTAAGAAACTTGTCAGAGGTCTCATACCTCTTGACGTGGGCACTAGTCTGAAATCCCAATTTCAGTCTTCGGAACATCTCATATGTTCTGCGACGTTTCAAAACCGTCTTTGGTGCCACAATTCTAAACCGTTAGCATTACGCACTGAACTATCACGTAGTCATCAAAACGTGTATGTCAGATGTTTCGCAACATCTACAGACGACGCTGAGGTTCAGCACACCGAGCGGTGCATTAAGGACATAAGCCTTCTGTGCAGCAATGAGGACAATCCTCAGTTTATGGACCCAGTCCGCATAATTGCTACTACCAACTTTCAACTAAATTTTCTCTAGGAACATATCTTAAACAGTAGAACTAAAGCGTATGACATAATTTGCAAAGACCTTTTGACTATGTTCATGATAATTGAGTTCATCTGATTAATGAACTCCCACTCAGATAGACATCCCTCTAGTCATCTAAGTGATACATGATCCGAGTCAAACTAGGCCGTGTCCGATCATCACGTGAGACGGACTAGTCATCATCGGTGAACATCTCCATGTTGATCGCATCTACTATACGACTCATGTTCAACCTTTCGGTCTCTTGTGTTCCGAGGCTATGTGTGTACATGCTAGGCTCGTCAAGTCAACGTAAGTGTTTCGCATGTGTTCCGAGGCCATGTTTGTACATGCTAGGCTCGTCAACACCCGTTGTATTCGAACGTTAGAATCTATCACACCCGATCATCACGTGGTGCTTCGAAACAACGAACCTTCACAACGGTGCACAGTTAGGGGGAACACGTCTCTTGAAATTTTAGTGAGGGATCATCTTATTTATGCTACCGTCGTTCTAAGCAAATAAGATGTAAACATGACAAACATCACATGCAAATCATAAAGTGACGTGATATGGCCAATATCATCTTGCGCCTTTTGATCTCCACCTTCGAGGCGCGGCGTGATCACCTTCGTCACCGGCATGACACCATGATCTCCATCATCATGATCTCCATCATTGTGTCTTCATGAAGTTGTCTCGCCAACTATTACTTCTACTACTATGGCTAACGGTTAGCAATAAAGTAAAGTAATTACATGGCGTTTTCATTGACACGCAGGTCATACAATAAATTAAGACAACTCCTATGGCTCCTGCCGGTTGTCATACTCATCGACATGCAAGTCGTGATTCCTATTACAAGAATATGATCAATCTCATACATCACATATATCATTCATCACATCTTCTGGCCATATCACATCACATAGCACATGCTGCAAAAACAAGTTAGACGTCCTCTAATTGTTGTTGCAAGTTTTTACGTGGCTTGTATAGGTTTCTAGCAAGAACGTTTCTTACCTACGCAAAAGCCACAACGTGATATGCCAATTTATATTTACCCTTCACAAGGACCCTTTTCATCGAATCTGTTCCGACTAAAGTGGGAGAGACAGACACCTGCTAGCCACCTTATGCAACTAGTGCATGTCAGTTGGTGGAACCTGTCTCACGTAAGCGTACGTGTAAGGTCGGTCCGGGCCGCTTCATCCCACAATGCCGCCGAAACAAGATAAGACTAGTAGCGGCAAGAAGAATGGGCAACATCTACGCCCACAACTACTTTGTGTTCTACTCGTGCATAGAAACTACACATAGACCTAGCTCATGATGCCACTGTTGGGGAACGTAGCAGAAATTCAAAATTTTCTACGCATCACCAAGATCAATCTATGGAGTAATCTAGCAACGAGGGGAAGGGGGGTGCATCTACATACCATTGTAGATCGCGATGCGGAAGCGTTGCAAGAATGCGGATGAAGGAGTCGTACTCATAGCGATTCAGATCGCGGTTGATTCCGATCTAAGCACCGAAGAACGGTGCCTCCGCGTTCAACACACGTGCAGCCCGGTGACGTCTCCCACGCCTTGATCCAGCAAGGAGAGAGGGAGAGGTTGGGGAAGACTCCATCCAGCAGCAGCACGACGGCATGGTGGTGATGGAGGAGCGTGGCAATCCCGCAGGGCTTCGCCAAGCACCGCGGGAGAGGAGGAGGAGGGAGAGGGGTAGGGCTGCGCCGAAAGAGAGACGTTCTCATGTGTTGGGCAGCCCCAAACCTCAACTATATATAGGGGGGGGAGGGGGCTGCGCCCCCTCTAGGGTTTCCACCCCAAGGGCTGGCGGCCAGCCCTAGATCCCATCTAAGGGGGGCGGCCAAGGGGAGGAGAGGGGGGGGGCGCCACTAGGGTGGGCCTTAAGGCCCATCTGGACCTAGGGTTTGCCCCCTCCCACTCTCCCATGCGCCTTGGGCCTTGGTGGGGGGGCGCACCAGCCCACCTGGGGCTGGTCCCCTCCCACACTTGGCCCACGCAGCCTTCTGGGGCTGGTGGCCCCACTTGGTGGACCCCCGGGACCCTCCCGGTGGTCCCGGTACATTACCGATATCACCCGAAACTTTTCAAGTGACCAAAACAGGACTTCCCATATATAAATCTTTACCTCCGGACCATTCCGGAACTCCTCGTGACGTCCGGGATCTCATCCGGGACTTCGAACAACATTCGGTAACCACGTACATACTTTCCCTATAACCCTAGCGTCATCGAACCTTAAGTGTGTAGACCCTACGGGTTCGGGAACCATGCAGACATGACCGAGACGTTCTCCGGTCAATAACCAACAGCGGGATCTGGATACCCATGTTGGCTCCCACATGTTCCACGATGATCTCATCGGATGAACCACGATGTCGGGGATTCAATCAATCCCGTATTCAATTCCCTTTGTCTATCGGTATGCTACTTGCCCGAGATTCGATCGTCGGTATCCCTGATACCTTGTTCAATCTCGTTACCGGCAAGTCTCTTTACTCGTTCCGTAACTCACATCATCCCGTGATCAACTCCTTGGTCACATTGTGCACATTATGATGATGTCCTACCGAGTGGGCCCAGAGATACCTCTCCGTTTACACGGAGTGACAAATCCCAGTCTCGATTCGTGCCAACCCAACAGACACTTTCGGAGATACCTGTAGTGCACCTTTATAGCCACCCAGTTACGTTGTGACGTTTGGTACACCCAAAGCATTCCTACGGTATCCGGGAGTTGCACAATCTCATGGTCTAAGGAAATGATACTTGACATTAGAAAAGCTCTGAGCAAACGAACTACACGATCTTGTGCTAGGCTTAGGATTGGGTCTTGTCCATCACATCATTCTCCTAATGATGTGATCCCGTTATCAACGACATCCAATGTCCATGGTCAGGAAACCGTAACCATCTATTGATCAACGAGCTAGTCAACTAGAGGCTTACTAGGGACATGGTGTTGTCTCTGTATCCACACAAGTATCTGAGTTTCCTATCAATACAATTCTAGCATGGATAATAAACGATTATCATGAACAAGGAAATATAATAATAACCAATTTATTATTGCCTCTAGGGCATATTTCCAACAGGTCGATATACCCCCTCCCCGATAACATTATTTTCCCGTGTATATATGTCGTCGTTGTCGATATAACCCCCTCCTGATAACTTCAACACGTGGGGGGGTCGATATACCCCCTCCCCGATAACATTATTTTCCCGTGTATGTATGTTGTCGTTGTCGATATTACCCCCTCCCGATAACTTCAACACGAGGGGGGATAACTTCAACACGAGGGCGGGTCGATATACCCCCTCCTCGATAACATTATTTTCCCGTGTATGTATGTCGTCGTTGTCGATATAAAACCCCCTCCCGATAACTTCAACACGTGGGGGGGGGGTCGATATATACCCCCTCCCCGATAACATTATTTTCCCATGTATGTATGTCGTCGTTGTCGATATATATAACTCCCTCCCAGATAACTTCGACATGATGGACGGTCGATATGTATACCCCCTCTCGACCGTGATAACTTATACCACGGGAGCACCCCCCGGCCCTCTCGCTCGACCAAAACTCTCGAGGACACCCAAACCCAAGAAAAAAACGATGTCAGTCTCCTACCCCCTCCCGCCGCGCCCCTACCCTTGAAGCGTTTCCTAGGCCACCCCAAACCCGAAATAAGCTAGGTCTACGTTTGCACTAATATATCCACCTGCTGTCATGTTTGTGTAATAATTGCCATGTTGTAATATTTGCAGAAACAATGGAGCACGGACGAGATGAGCAAGCAGAAGATGTGTTGGGGGACATAATCTTAGCCGGAGGTGATATTGTCGTATCTTAACGACAATGATGGTCTGGAAGAACAGGGTGAAGAAGCAGGCTGCGGTGATCGAAGAGTGGAGGAGGAAAGACATGATTATGATGGCTCCGGTGACCCAATGCTGGTGCAAGAAGGAGCCCGTGGTGACGGCTCCGGTGACCGAACAGAGTCCGGCCAGGTAAATATATTAGTTAAGCCTGTGCTGACTAGCTAATTGATGCATTCATTGTTTTGGTATGTACACATATTAATTAACACTTGTCTTTCTTCTTTTTTCTAGCCCTCCGGATCGAGCACAACTGCGGTAAAGAGACGAGGCCCGAAGAGAAAGTTGCGCTCGGATGAAAGGTTTGAGATCACAGCAATCGCGCGCGACGGCCAACCGATTGAACCCCTCCGGACAAAGGATGCTTTTGCTGCTCAGTGCGGGGTTCTAGTTAGGGACAAGATCCCGATCAGCATCAACCAATGGTATAAGCCTAAGAAGGAAGACCCTGAGGTGTCTTATGTCAATGATATGCAGAAAGATGATCTTTGGACTGAGCTGAAGGCAAATTTCACCCTACCGCCAGAGGAGGATCCGGAGAAGCCAGTTATAGAGCAATTAATCAAGTCTCATGCTCTTAAGAAGATGGCAGACCTATTCAGGAGGTGGAAGAATGAGCTGAAAACGTTTGTCGACAAAGAAGAGACACCTGAATTCATCGGCCGGTATGAGAAGATCAGAGATCACTGGCCCGCATTTGTGGCCCACAAGACATCGAAAAAGAGTAAGAAGATGTCAGCGACAAACAAGATGAATGCTGCGAAGAAGAAGCTTCACCATCGCACGGGGTCAGGTGGCTACCTCAAAGCCCGGCCTAAGTGGGCCAAGTCTGAGAGGGATCTGCTTGATAAAGGGATCGAACCACAGACAATGAACTGGCCAGACCGTTGCCGGACTTGGTTCTTCGGGGCTGGCGGAACCTTGGACCCTGTATCAGGGAGGTGTCGTTGGACGGACGAGCAACTTGCAATACCCGTCAAGAAGATTCAGCACTATATCGATGCAGCGCAGCAAGGGACGTTCATTCCAGACAGAGAGAACGACGAGCTCACAATGGCCCTCGGGAATCCTGAGCACCCTGGACGGACACGAGGCACGCCAGGCTCCGTTCCGTGGAAGGCTGGTTTTCCGGACGCGGGCAATTACAAAACCCAGGAGAGGAGGAAAAAAGTGGAGCAGATCCAAATTCAGCGTCTGCACGAAAGGGTTCAAGTGCTAGAGGAACGAGACAGCAATAGAGATGCCGAAACTGCCCCCGAAGCTACACCGCCATCTCAGCGTAGAAGCAGCGTGGCTTCCACCGAGCTGCCTCAGCTGGAGCATGCGGCTACTCCTAGCTACCCCGTGGATGCTATCACGGAGTCTCAACATTGCCACCTTATGGCGGAATGGCAGAACTTGAAAGTCAAGGCGGCTGTTGGCTCTGTTTTACCTACTGAACCCGGCGCAACCTACCACTGCCGGCCGATTCCTGAAGGATATGCTAGGGTGATGGTGGATGAAATAACGGAGGGATTTGAGGACCTCCAGCTTGACCACCCTACCGGTGAAGGGGAGACTCGGCTGGGTTTAGCTCTGAAGACTCCATGCCTATGGCGGAAGGAGCTCATCAAGCTTCCGAACTGGACGGCTCCGGCGAGTAAGGGCACTCCGCCTCCTCCTCCGCCTCCTCCTCCGGCGAGTGATCAGGGCACTCAGCCTCCTTCTCCGGCGCGTGGCGGCACTCCGCCTCCTTCTCCGCCAGCGCCGGCGCGCCAGAGCAGCCAGCCTCCTCCTTCTCCGCCTCGTCAGCAAGGGCGGAAGAGACCTGCCGCCGCTGCGGCTGCTCCGGCGCGTCGTAGTCCTTCTCCTCCGCCTCGTAAGCAAGGAAAGAAGATAGCCGCAGCCGCTCCGTCTGCTCTGCCGGCGACTAGCAGTACAGCTGCCAGAGGCGGGAGGCAATACAGATTCGGTCCTTCTCTGAAGACTCCAGAGAAGTTACCATATGAGAGGACCGAGGAGGAGAACGCGAAGATCGTGCGAGCCGAAGTGAAGAACTTCTTTGAAGGGGTCAAAGCAAAGAAACATCCACCTCCGGAGGAGAAGGTAGATCCGGTGAAAGCAAAGCGCACTCTGGCTGCCCTGACAAAACCACCAAAGTCTCTGCCAAAAGGCAACTATGAGCGCGTTCTTGCAAAGGCATATGCCGAAGTGGAGCGGTCGGGAAGTACTGTCAGTGATAAAAGGATGAAAGAACGACGAGCTGGGAAAAAAATTGCCCAGCTCGGCGAACAAGAGAACCAATCGTGCCCCCCGCTCAAGGTGTCAAAAGACATCGTCGCTAATGATCCGGGTATGGTGCCCGGTTATACCGATCTTGGAGATTACCTGCCCGACGATGTACATTATGAAATCATGGAGGTGGACGAACACAAATACCATTACGGGAAGCCTCTCGTCAAAGATGTCAAATCTCTAAGCACGATGATGCGAAGACTACATGATTGGTACATGAAAACCTGCAGAGAGTCTGATGGGATGAGTACTTTAACGCTGAGAGTTAAACCGGAGCATGACCTCGTTGGAATTGAACTGCTGAATGCTCCATTTGAGGATTTCTTCCAGTTTTAAAATCTAAAGTCCCTCGATAAAACAACGATCACTTGCTACTGTCTGTAAGTAGTACTACTTCTGTCATTAAGTCTCTCTATATAGGTCAGCTCTTTCATTGCATGTATTTATACTTATCCTCACTATATTATGCAGATTGAAGATCGCCGAATTGAAGAAAAGACAAATCGGTGATATTGGGTTCATTAACACAAATCTCATAGATGGTTATCAGGTTAAATTTCATGCCAAAGATACCGAGGCCAACTTGCTACAATCGTTGGTAATAAATCAAAACAAAGATATAATACTCTTTCCTTACAACTTCAAGTGAGTGTTACTGTCTTCTGCATATTCGGTTTCCCTTTATTAGTCCAGGTTATGGTAATGTAATTGATGACTTATGCATGCATGCGCAGCTTCCACTATATTCTCCTAGAGATTAAGCTTGAGCCGGGAGTAGTAACTGTCTTAGACTCGAGACGAAAAGATCCCCAGGACTATGCGAACATGACTCAAATGCTCCAGAAGTAAGTTAAATCGATCATTATCCACCATATCAGCAACTTTGTTCATTTCCTGATATCAAGTAATTGTTTTCTTTGTCTGGCAGGGTTTGGAGAAAATTCACCTCAAAAGCCCCGGGACTGCCGAACCAGCTGCAATTTAGACACCCGAAAGTAAGTACTATAGTAGCATGTTCCGCGCATCTCCTAGTGATTCAAGCGCTAGTTTGATCAATACCATTTAGCATGCTTGCTTATCAGTTTGATTGACCTCTATTTCTTGTAAAGTGGTTGTGGCAGCAACCCGGGAATAATTACTGTGGATACTACATTTGCGAGTCCATCCGCTACCATACCTGTGAGCGGGGCTACACTGAAGAACAATATGAAGTGCGTAAGCAATAATATTCACAATTTTATTTTATTACCATCATTTGTGTTGAGTTTCATTTATTCATATATATATATGTATTGACCCCTTCTTCAAATTAGATTTTTCGGAAGCGGGATCAACTCCTAGCACCAGATCGTATGCGAGGAATTCAAGAGGAATTGGCGGCATTCTTCCTTGACCACGTGATCGCTGAAAACGGAGAATACTATGTGGACCCTGTGTTCCTACAATATAATTAGGAGATTGTATTGTAAGAGATAATTATTGTATATATGTAGCCGGTAGTGTCGGATAGATATACGAGAACTTGTTGTTCGACCAATATCTCGGAGAAGGAGAGGTGGTCGATATCACTTCTCTCTGTATGCATATATATATATATGTTCATGACGATCTTCTGTTTCCTTCATTTGATTACTAGCTAGCGTGTCTACTCCTCTCCATACGTATATAGTACGTAGCGTCGACAAAGCACGGAGATAAGAGAGGACACTTCTCTCTATTAATTAGCTAGCTAACACAATATATGAAACACCTAAATTAACCCCCCAAAACCCCTAAACCATGCACCCCCTTTCAAAAAAAACAAAAACCTCAGCTCCTGCAAGGTGCTGACGCGTGGATGCCTATTGGTCCCGGTTGGTGGCACCAACCGGGACCAAAGGCCCTCCTGCCCGGGCTCCCCGCACCGGCCACGTGGACGGCCTTTAGTCCCGGTTCGTGTAAGAACCGGGACTAAAGGGCTAGGGCATTAGTAACGACCCTTTAGTCCCGGTTCCAGAACCGGGACTAAAGGCCCTTATGAACCGGGGTAAAAGCCTCTTTTCCTACTAGTGACCATTCAAAAGTTTCTTTAGAGGAACTACAACAGGTATTCTGCTGACCTGGACATTGAACTAAGCAATACAAAAGGTTCATGTTGTTCCCTTTCCAGATGCTTTAGAACAGACAAGCGATGATGTTGGAATAAGAGGTTGCCTGATTCCCTTTTATGCCATAGTTCATAGTACAACACACACGTATGCAGCCTCTTAAATTATAAGATTATTGTCTCTTAGATTATAAATTTCATGATATCAAATTATACGTACTGCAAATTTTCTCCTTTTTACTGCTTGATTAATTGCAGCAGCAATGCACTGGTTAAATAGAATAACTAGATAATGATGCTCCATGCATAACTAGAGGCGTTGATAGCTTGTCCACCTAGATTATTTTACACTCCCTTCTTAAGAGAATTTAGCTTAGTTTATGAATGTACCTGCGAGTTTGAAACTTGAATTAATTCTACCAAGGAAGACAACAGGAAAGTGCTAATGGCTCGCTTGTTCTTTGCAGAGGAACCCGGTTCTAATGATCGATACAATTTGTAGGTAAACGACTTGTAACTATTATAAGACATCCGTGCTCCACTACTTCTTTTATTCCTATCATAGACATCGTTTCTACTCATCTCAGTAAGGGCACTTGTCTTCATATAAAAGTGAATATATAAGACCTATACTTGAAATTGATTCAATGGTCCATCCTGTGTTCTGGCCCCTTGTTTGTTTGTTATTAAGATATGGGGTGGGAGTGCTTATTTTTAGTCGCTCTTGCCAAAGTTCTGGGCAAAGGATTCAATCGAATTGGTAGGAATCAGTGGGATCCAGCCGGTGGTCGTGGCAAGCACACAGGGATAGGAAATGAAGATGAGATCAAATCTCATGATTCCATCTCTTCTCGGTCCCTGGCGGACGGGGTTCGGGTTGAGTTGTTCGTTTGATCGACCACAATTTTTTGGTGCTTATCAAATACGCAATGCATGTACTGAGAAGCAAGACATTTAGTTTGATTTTCTCGGGTAAACCATACTCTCGACATTCCAAAATCTCTACTATTACAGGTGTAATTTGATTGTTTAACTTCATACTTTGACCATAAATCTCTGAAGAAAAAATAGTTGATGGTTAAAAGTCATATGCTGCTGCATTGGACTATGAGATTGAAAAAAGAGTACCTACCTAATACCTACAGAGGTGGCTAATCCTTCCAGTTACCACTTGCCAATATATATGCAATATAATAGAACTCCTATAGTGTTGTCTTCAATACAGAGGGAATAAATCTCTAACTAATATTTCGGCACATTCATGCTACCTATCTTTTGCATTTAAAACCGAACATGCAATAGGCAGTCATAGCAAATCTATATACTGCATAAACCTTTACTTGAAAGGATTAAAGCACATAAATTGCCCCATCTATTATAATTGACGATGTCTATACAATCAACACAGCAAACAAATATTAGGCCAAATGATCACACACAGAACCAACAAAATCCTTAGTTCCATATGAAGTTGACTAACTGAATTCGTAACTTACATCGACTAATAAAGCTCCTGCTTCAGTTTAACATTAGGGCGTGGTCAGGAATCACAAGCATACGGTTATTTATTATAGTTGGAAAAGAACTATTGTTAAATCAGATCTGCAGTCAAGAAGTTTGTCAGTCTTAGCCGCTTCTATGGACACATGGAAATTTCAATTTTTCATTTGTTAAAGTTTGTATTAGTGTCCTTTTGGACTATTGAATGTGCAGGAATTGATATAATAAAGTTCCAATAAGATGCCATCATTATATCCATTGTCAATTTAGCTGAACATTTTTTGAGCAAAAATTCTGCATAACTTGTGAGGTATCATGTTGAAAATCTGCGAGGAATAATTAATGACCCTTTGACCAAATACACTTTGATCATTGATCAATTTCTATATGTCAGTTGTCCTACAAGGATCACCTGTTCCTGGAACTTCCCTTGCTGTAGGAAAAACTAGAGAAGTACATCAACAAGGCCTTGGCGACTGGATCATGGAGCCAGAACACGCTTCGTACCACCACGGATGCTTGGTTGAAAGAAGGGTTGAAGCCTCAATGCATCACCAACGATTTGAAATGGGGCGTCCCTGTCCCACATGAGAAGTACAAGGATAAGGTTTGCCATCTGAGCACACAGAGATTACAACAACAACAACAACTACTACTACAACAAAGCATTTAGTCCCAAACAAGTTGGGGTAGGCTAGAGGTGAAACCCATAAGATCTCGTAACCAACTCATGACTCTGGCACATGGATAGCAAGCTTCCACGCACCCCTGTCCATAGCTAGCTCTTTGGTGATACTCCAATCCTTCATGGTCTCTCTTAACAGACTCCTCCCATGTCAAATTCGGTCTACCCCGTCCTCTCTTGACATTCTCCGCACGCTTTAGCCGTCCGCTATGCAATGGAGCTTCTGGAGGCCTGCGCTGAATATGCCCAAACCATCTCAGACGATGTTGGACAAGCTTCTCTTCAATTGGTGCTACCCGAACTCTATCTCGTATATCATCATTCCCGACTCGATCCTTCCTCGTGTGGCCACACATCCATCTCAACATACGCATCTCCGCCACACCTAATTGTTGAACATGTCGCCTTTTAGTCGGCCAACTCAGCGCCATACAACATTGTGGGTCGAACCGCCGTCCTGTAGAACTTGCCTTTTAGCTTTTGTGGTAGTCTCTTGTCACAGGGAATGCAGAAGCTTGGCGCCACTTCATCCATCTGGCTTTGATTTGATGGTCCACATCTTCATCAATACCCCCATCCTCCTGCAGCATTGACCCCAAATATCGAAAGGTGTCCTTCTGAGGTACCACCTGGCCATCAAGGCTAACCTCCTCCTCCTCACACCTAGTAGTACTGAAACCGCACATCATGTACTCGGTTTTAGTTCTACTAAGCCTAAACCCTTTCGATTCCAAGGTTTGTCTCCATAACTCTAACTTCCTATTTACCCCCGTCCGACTATCGTCAACTAGCACCACATCATTCGCAAAGAGCATACACCATGAGATATCTCCTTATATATCCCTTGTGACCTCATTCATCACCAATGCAAAAAGATAAGGGCTCAAAGCTGACCCCTGATGCAGTCCTATCTTAATCGGGAAGTCATCAGTGTTGACATCACTTGTTCGAACACTTTTCACAACATTATCGTACATGTCCTTGATGAGGGTAATGTACTTTGGCGGGATTTGTCTTTCTCCAAGGCCCACCACATGACATTCCGCGGATCTTATCATAGGCCTTCTCCAAGTCAATGAACACCATATGCAAGTCCTTTTGCTCCCTATATCCCTCCATAAGTTGTCGTACCAAGAAAATGGCTTCCATGGTCGACCTCCCAGGCATGAAACCAAACTGATTTTTGGTCACGCTTGTCATTCTTCATAAGCGGTGCTTAATGACTCTCCCATAGCTTCATTGTATGTCTCATCAGCATAATTCCATGGTAATTAGTACAACTCTGAACATCCCCTATGTTCTTGAAGATTGGTACTAATATACTCCGTCTCCATTCTTCTGGCATCTTATTTGCCCGAAAAATGAGGTTGAAAAGCTTGGTTAGCCATACTATCGCTATGTCCCCGAGACCTTTCCACACCTCAATGGGGATACAGTCAGGGCCCATCGCCTTGCCTCCTTTCATCATTTTTAAAGCCTCCTTGACCTCAGACTCTTGGATTCGCCGCACAAAACGCATGCTGGTCTCATCAAAGAGTCGTCCAGTTCAATGGTAAAATTAGCTTGTCGATCTGCATTAGTCATGGTTTGCTACTGATTCTTTTTGGTTCATTATGTATCTTCCGCTACTAGGGAAAACCCTAGTAGTACCGCGGAGTTAAGGCCTAACAGTAGTGCGGGGGCTTGCGCTACTGCTAGCGTGCTGCAGCTAGCTGGTAGTAGCACGGATTTGAGGAGGGTATGAAAATGACCTTCGATATTGGCATTGCTCAAGATAAAGGCATTTGGGTGGATCTGGACATGATTTCAATTCTACCTCTGTGTGAGTTTGTTAAACAAATTTGTTAAGTAATCTATATTGCTTATTTAAAATAGTTTTTATTCATCCCTATTAAACTTGTTTTTTTTAATAATTGGTAGCTTATTTCCTTTCTTCAAGAGATATACGAAAGATAGTAGACAATACATACTACAGTTATGGCTCAGAGCCAACCTGAGTGGAGAAGAACTCTCCCCTTTGGTAACGATGTTCTGACTTTTAAGATCATTTATGGAGCTGGCCAAAATTATAGTGGATACGTGCCACTACTCCACAAGTTGAGCGATGCTAACATTTGTGCAAATACCATGGTAATTTTTTTACTATTGGGTCACTATTCCATCATTTTCATACATTCTTGTTGAGTAAACTACATTGTTAACTATGTTACTATTATGTTCTTCAACAGAAGCTCCCGAATGATGTTGTGCCTCCGCTAATGTATGTCGAAGGTGAGATGACAATTGTTAGAGTATGACCATAGGCGGGGGCTTTCGAGAGAGTAGAGTAGGCAATGTTTAGGGTACCATCCCGGGCCATGCTCCGATTTTGAATCGTCATAGAGGAAGCAACCATTGCCTACTCTACGATGATTATTTCCAGCTCACAAGCCCACTTTTTAATGCCAAGCTTTTCCTGACGCTTTTGAATGGCAAGGCATGTGTTCAACCGTCTTCAGGATGGAGTGATAGAGTACGATGATTACTAAAAATGCAAGCCTGATGCCCTTGGAAAGGTTGGCTTCTCCTCTTATCAGAAATGTGCTGCAGCTACTCGGATGCTTGCATACGGAATTCCCGGTGATCCTGCGGATGAGTAGGTCTACATGAATGAGTCCACATGTCTTGATGCATTGTACATGTTTTGCAAAGCTATTGTTGTAGTGTTTGGTCTGGAGTACTTGAGAGAACCAAATGCTACAGATACAACTCAGTTGTTAGCGACTAATGAATCGAGAGGCTTTCCTGGGATGTTTGGAAGCATAGATTGTATGCACTGGGCATGGAAGAACTGTCCATAATTTGCTTGGCAGGGGCAATATAAGGTACATGTTAAGGCTTGCACGGTCATACTTGAAGCTGTGGCATCCCAAGATCTCTGGATTCGGCACTCTTTCAGTATGGCAGGTTCTCACAATGACATCAACGTGCTTCGGCGCTCTCCGGTGTTCGCTAGGCTTTGTGAAGACCAATCCCCATATGTCAACTTTGAGGTCAATGGCCACCAATACAACAAGGGATACTACCTAGCTGATGGTATCAATCCTCGGTGGGCAACTATTGTGAAGACAATCTCGAAGCCTGTAGGATAGAAGAGGGCTAGTTTGCCCAAGAACAAGAGAGTGCTAGGAAGGATGTGGAGTGTGCTTTTGATGTGCTCCAATCTTGATGGGCTATTGTTTGGCACCCTGCTAGAACATGGAGCACTCATAAGATGTGAGAGGTGATGACATGTTGTGTTATCATGCACAACGTGATCGTAGAGGATGAGCGTGATGACAACCTCTTTGACCAAGGGTTTGATTTTCAGGGTAAGAACGTTGAGCCTATGTATGGCGCAACAACCTATGCACAATTCACCATATTTGACCAAGAAATGTGTGATTGGACAACTCATATTCAACTTTAAAATGATTTGGTTGAGCATATGTGGACTCACATAGGCAACCAAGAGATATATTTCTGCTCCTTTTCTTTCATTGTATTTGCTACAATTTCAAATTCATTTGGTTGTAAACTATGTGATTTTTCATTTATTCTGTAGTAATAAAAAGTATTTGACTTATTTTTTTAATTGGGAGCAGTGTTTCATTTTTATTTGTTCATTTAATTAATATGTATAGATTATCGAATTTGATAAAATTTGGCAACAAAACGGCTGAGATGCACCAAATGGGTTGGCCGGTTGGGTGCACTGATCAGAATGACGCGGATAAGGCCGGACATGGGCCAAAGTGATGACGAAAACTGATGAAAAACAAACAAAACAGATGTCTGTTTGCGTCTGTGCGTTAGAGTTGGCCTTACCCCCCACATGCCTTGACATATCTTGAGACGCGCCAGAAAGGGATAAATGCCCGGGCTAACGCCACTCCTGAGCATCTGTCGTACACGTCCATAGTTAAGACGACCCACGGTGGGAGTAACATAGGTAGTAACATCACACATATCTAGATAAAGTAGATGATGTGGCAAGCAATAAATGAAAAAAAAGAGGAAAGAGGTAACATAGCTAGTTACTAGTAGTATGAGTAACATCACACATATCAAGGCAAGATGTGTCTATAGTCTAATAACTGAAGTGTTGCACGTTACCACACATATGTTACTCCTCACTATAGAGATAGTAACATAGGCATGTCACTAGTCTATGTTACTATCCATTGTGGCTAGTCTAATCCATGGCTGGGTGCTCCCTGATTTTGTTAAATGTGTAGAGCATCTATCGTCAGACGTACCCCCCCCCCCCAAAACATCCATCGTAACGTGGAGCATGAGGTGCCCAGAGAGTGACCAGTCACTCAAATGTCCGGTACCAAATCCTTAAATCCATACACCCGTAACGTAAAACCTAGCCTAAATGTTTACCAATTTTCATGCTCTAAGTTCTTGTTGTTCCGTTTTGTATCCATATCCGGCAGGCGTGAGCTCCGGTAAATGAAGGTATGGTCACTGGCGACGAAGAGTAGGACATGGAACACAGACTTATCCACATTGGACATGAGGCGCCGTCGTCTCCTATGTCCCACTCTTCCTCGCCGGAGCACGTGGCCAGGATGTCGCTGGTCGAGGTGAGGTCCACGATAGACATGGACGGACGGGCCCGCCTCATGGTCACCGTGTGTGGGTCCGCCAGCATGGGCGGCCTGCGACTCCGCCTCCGCGGCCTCACACACCCTCTGCCTCGCATGGCGGGCACATCTCTCATCTGCAGCGGACGGGCCCCAAGGCATGGCGGCGTTTACCTTCGACTAGGAGCCCGCCGCTGTGGGGACAACATGCCACCGAAGGGGTTGCGGTTCCATACGGTGGTAACCTCCTTTGGGGAGGCCGCGGGCACGCGCCTCGAGCCACCAGCCCTGGCGGATCCAAGCGCCATTTCCGCGGAGGCAATGGATTCCTGCTGGATGGAGTCTGACCTCAATAGGGCTGACTCCTCCCGGGACCGATAGAAAGCCATGCGGATGGTCATCTCCTCCTCGTCCCTGCATGGGGTGAGGTCACAATCAGTGGGTCAGGAGATCTTGGAGTTGTATCCGTTGTCTGTTATGCCTGAGATCGCCGGAACGAAGCTTGGGGGCGTAGTAGAGTGGAGTGGCTAGGGTTTCGTCCGGGATGCGGATAGAGATGAATATATGTGGGGTTGTGGTGGGCTAGCGTGAGCTTGATCCGAAGACGCATCCGGGTGCGTCCGACCGCTCCATATCCGCCTTAGATATGGACTAGATATGAGGGGTGCTAGTTAACCCATACATATAGGGCTGGTATGAGGGGTGCAGTTGGGTCGAGATTTAATGACCGGTCACTTACCGAGCAATCCGCACGGACTTATATGGAGTGTTCGAGGAGTCCGGCTATAGATGCTCTAACATGTGCTAATTATCACTCCAATAGTCTATAAACCATGCATGCTGCGTTACATAGTTGTAGAGCAACAAGCTACTTGTGGCCGAACCGCCGGAGGTATTCTTCCAAGATCCGTCTCTGATCTCTCTCCACTTGTTTGAAGGTAATACTGTCTCCCAGTTCATCCTGCATGGTCTTCGAGCTTTTCCTACATGTCCCGTGTTGTATGAGCATTTGTACTGAAAGAGAGAGGGGAGCTATTTTGTACTGAATCGGACATTTCAGATTCTTCTGTGCAACTATGGGAAGCAAAGGGACATTTCAGATGCCGGTGCAGGAGCTTGCTGGCGCCCACGGCACGGCCAACGTGCCAGCTCAGTACATCGCGCGCGCGCACGAGGACCAACAGCTCGCGGCGGCGGTCGTAGCACCAGCCCCTGTCATCGACCTCGTCCGCCTTTCGAAGCACGGCGACGGCACCTCAGACGAGGCGGCGAAGCTCCGGTCAGCCATCGAGTCATGGGGCCTTCTTTTTTTTTAAACGGAGGCAAAAGATTTGCCTCATATATTAAATGAGGAGGAGAAAGAGTTTGTTACAACACAGTGCCAAGAAACGGCATGGCAATTACTCTCGCAATAAGAAAGACCCTAAATTTTTCGCCCCGGCTTTAACCCAAAGGTTAGACTCTTCGATCACATTGTTTAGCAAGACAAGCGGAGGGGCACTCTTGTGTCTAAACACCCTTGCATTACGCTCATTCCAGATCACCCATGAAACCAACATGGTTATCGAAGCCTTCGCTTTTCGGTTGGCGGTGCCCTCGGCGCTCAAACTCGCCCACCATTCCTTGATGGAGTCGTACAAGTGCCATGCGGACGTGTCCACGTCGTGGATGCAGAGCTTCTGAATCACCATGTTCCAGAGCCTGAGGGTGAAGCGGCATCTGAAGAATAGATGGGGACCGCATTCCTGCACCCCTCTGCACAAGGGACAAGGGCCACAGTTTGGCCAGCCTCGCCTCTGCAATCTGTCTGCAGTCCAGATCCTATCTTGAAGCGCGAGCCAAGCAAAGAACTTGACTTTCGGAGGGGCCCAAACCTTCCAAACCATTTGGTCCATGGGGGAGAGGACCAAGCCCAGAAACTGCGCCCTGTACGCGGAGGCTGCGGAGTAGTTCCTGGAAGCCGTGTGCTTCCAAAGTATGTCATCGTCGGCAAGCTCATCAAGGTGGACCTTTTGGAGCAGCGTCCATAGGGTGAAGAATTGTGAAACATGCTCAATGGAGGCCGGTGTAGGTGGTCTGATTTTGAGAATCCACGCGCTCTCCTTGAGGGCCTCCCGCACCTTCCAGCGCTTCCGCGAGGAAGCCTCATAAATGAGCGGAGCGATGTCTCTGGGCTTGCGACCCAGAAGCCAAGGAGAGTCCCAAAAAGGTGTCCGCGCACCATTGCCAACCGTGATGGTGGTACATGCGTAGAAAAAATTTAGGTCATCCTCATCACACGGGTTCCCACCTATGGGGCCTCCTTATGGTAAGTAACAACTCCACTAGTACTACTTTGAAGCAACACCAAGCATGCATATCCATGTCGTATCTTCTTGCAGGTCAGTAACCACGGTGTAGACGCGGTAATGGACAACATGATGGCCGCGTCAAGGGAGTTTTTTCGGCAGCCGCTCGAAGAGAAGCAGAGATACGCCAACCTGAACGGCGGCGAGCGGTTCCAGTTCGAGGGCTATGGGAACGACTGGGTAAGCTCGCTGGACCAAATCCGTGACTGGACTGACCGCCTCTACCTCAAGGTGGAGCCAGAGGATGAGCGGAGCATCGCCCTCTGGCCAGTACATCCCGAAACCTTTAGGTGACCGACGTCAGGGAGCGTTGACTGATCATGTCATCATGAGAAATTGAGAACATACATTTTGTTGCAGGAATGCTCTGCACGAGTATACGAAGAAATGCGGGGAAGTGAAGGACGATCTGTTAAGGGCAATGGCGAAGCTGCTGGAACTTGACGACGATGATTACTTTGTGGAACACTTTGGGGACAAGCCTCTCACTGACGTGAGATGCAGCTACTACCCGGTGTGCCCGAGGCCGGAGCTCGTGTTTGGCCTCAAGCCCCACTGCGATGCAACTGTTGTTACAGTCCTTCTGGTCGATGACAGGGTTGGTGGCCTGCAAGTTCTCAAAGATGGGGTCTGGTGGGATGTACCGATCGTACCTCACACACTACTGGTGATCATAGGAGATCAAACTGAGGTACGCTTGTGAAATAAAATTTATATCCTGAAAAAGTGTTGTTTTATGGAAAGGTTATATGAAGGGAATCTCGAAGCTTCAAATATTCATCATTGTGAGTTTTTCCCAAAATGTATAACCTCTCGGACTGATGAAGGTTAATCTTATGTGACACAGATAATGAGCAATGGGATCTTTAAGAGCCCTGTGCATAGGGTCCTAACAAACACAAAGAAAGAGAGGCTATCGGTGGCAGTAGACTACTATGTTGATCCTGAGAGAGAAATCAAGCCATCGGCTCAGTTGGTCAATGAGAAGAGACCGGCGCTGTACTCTAAAGTGAAGGTTAAGGACTACTTTGCCCGAAGTTACAATGCTTTTACTGAAGGGAAAATGGTTATCGATACAGTGAAGATCTAACTAAGTATGCTATCATTGCTTTCATTCAATAAAATGTTGTCATTCTGCAATAAATGTTTGTATAATTTATTCATGTATCGTTACATCCCTCAGTGTATTCACTACCTTTGTTCAATAACACATGTTGTCTCGGTTAGCATGGTTTACAGATGCAGATTTGTGGAACATGGTTCCACGCGGGAACACTTATGAAAAGTAAATTCAGGAAAAAAATACTAGGAAAAAGGAAGAAAAAAAACTGAATTTGTTTTGTAACATACATGGTCAACTGGTATATCGTGTATGAAGTTTGGCAAAGAGGCAACATGATCGTATGTGTTTTTACCTTGAAGTACACCTTGTAGTGGCCGCCTTACCTTCTGTGGTGGGAAAGAATGACGTGTATCATTGTATGGCAAGTCATCTCCCACAATAGACATAGCCTAAATATTGGTCACTCTAGAATCTGTCATGATGAGTACCAAACAAAGCAAAACCTCAAGTGCAATGTTTCTATAGCACTACTAGGAGGTGGTGGGGAAAATTCTCTCAACTCTGTAATAAGTACCAAGCTCTTACCCGTTAGACTTTTGTGCTGTCAAAAGTTATCAAAAATTGGATATAGCAATTACCAAGTGACCAAACAATGTACAATATGAAAAGTAGAACTTGGTTACGATTTCCTCAACTCACAGTATCAATGCACAATGTAGCAAAAAGTAATGCGAGCTGAATAATTGCTCAAACTTGTAACTAGTGCGGGCAATCGACTAGTAAAAGATAAAATAATCTAGACCCGATACTGAATCAAGTGAGTAAAATTTGTGGAGTATAATGAAGCTCAAACCGGATGATGTGATGTGGTAGTCAAGCTCACAACGTACAGCAAAAAGGATGTCTAAAACAGAATTTATTTATTTTTGCCCCAAAACAGATGCTAGCCTGCCTGATTTAATTTTCACTTTTTCTTTTCCTTCTCTCTTTTTGTCTGTTTTGTCAAGCCGGTTACTAGCAATAGAGACGTACTACATAACTTAGATCAACAGGGACTTGAAAGATTCTCGTCGTTGGAACTTGCGTGCAAAACTCACGGTGATGGATGCATGCAAGAGAAACTTTGTGAGGAAAACAGCGGCGGAAGGGCCACACAATGTTTGCCTTGGTGTCGGGGGCACAGCGCAGAAGGATAGCGGCGCTGCGACTGCGAGGGTGGTGCCTGCCGAGGCGAGGCGCAAGCGACGGGCATCACGGGTCAGCTTCTTTCTCCGGTATGGCGTGGCACAAGACGAGCGAATCTGGCGTAGCTGTGCGTACTGCAAACAAAACAGCCAAGAACCTCGGACAGAGAGATACGGACGTTACTGTTAGGAATAAATCACAATTCGTCGCCATGACTAGGGTGCGTGTCTCGATGGCGCGTGAGTCCGTGCTCGCGTTCGTGTCTATCGTATAGGTTTAGCCCAGGTCGAGTCGGAGGCTGTTGACGATTTGTTGTAGACTGGCCGCGTCGTGCGTGGCCGGAGCCTGTGGATCAATCAGCTGAATGTGGCGTGCATGTAGTTAGCTCGGCTCACCTGCTGGGTTCCCAGCAGGAATTATTGTGCAGGGTGAATAGGTGAGTGCCACGTGTCCTTGTGGGCTAAGAGCTCCAACTAACTTAGATTTTTTTTTCTTCTTACTGCTTCGGTCCTTCGTCACCTGCCCTCTATGCGAAAGAAAAATACGAGGTTGCCTGCTAGAGCAGAGCCGCGGACGGGTTCTTCTTGCAGGCCCATCGGCGATGTTGTTGGGTCGTCTACTGCTAGTCGATTTGGATCCGGCTCTGGAATTCTGAAATTAATCGAGGCCAAGCACTGTAAATGAGGAGACCAGAAGCCGACATTTTTTAGTCTGGTGGAGCATCGTTGTGTTAATCTCCGTTTCGGTGAGATCCAGCCTAAATGATGGATCGCTATCATAGCAACCAAAGCGTAATGATTGAAACATGGAGTCGATAAATGAATACAAATGGATCGATTTCTGGGTTTTACTTTCACAAGCAGTGACAGCAGAAGCGCACCCATGGCGGTCTGTATGCCGATCTTCTAGATTTCCAGTGCCCGTACTGCCGGCCGCTCCCGCTCTGCACAAAAGAAAAATCAGATACCAGATCAGATCATTGGCGGACAATGCAGGGCCAAATATATCCTCGACGGTGTTGGGCGTGGGCTCGGGTGCGACGGGTGCAGGTGGGTTGAGCAGCTCCGGCGAGGGGACGGGTTTCTTCTTGCCGTTCTATTTCTTGCGCTTATGCTTACTCTTCTCTTGTACGGGGCCTTGGCCGGGGGGCAGCACGGCAGGGTACCTCGGCCACCAGCAGGGGCGCTGCCATGGGACCCGGCGGACAGGGTGGCCGCCGGCATCCACGACGTCCTCGAGTGGAGGTAGAAGGGCCAACGGTGCGGCGGGCCGACGAGCAAGAACCATTGGCACTGGCAACCATTCTCACGGTGAGGATGGACCCAAGCAGTAAGAGAAACAAATTAAATCTAAGTTAATTGGAGCTCTTGGCCCACAAGGACACGTGGCACTCACCTATTCGCCCTGCATAATAATTCCTGCTGGGAACCCAGCAGGTGAGCCGAACCCCTGGTTGTTAGCTACATGGACGGCCGGGTCGTGTGTGCGTGGTGAGTTAGTGGGTGAGCCGGCTGTACGTGCTAGTGGTGGCCGGGGCTTGCGTGCGTGCGTGTGCTAGCATGTGTGGGCAGCCCGGTAAAAAAAGCCCCTCCCTCTGTATTGATCGCAGCCGGTCTGTTGCCGGGGCATGGCGCCGGTATGAGCCGAGTGTAGTCATGTACCCACTGTAAGGAAGATAAGGATTGGGGCGTTCGTGCGCCCGTGACGGCGTTCGTGCGCCGGCCGGAAAATCTTGTGTCCACTGTTTTTTTCTTCCACCTCCGTTCGAGTGAGAGGAGAGGTAACTAGAGGGCTGTGGTTCCAACAATTGGTATCATGAGCTTGCTGTCTTGGGCGTGCTTGCCGTGCCGGAGGCGTGCAGCGATGGCGGCGCTCGCCGGCCGCTGCGCGACGGAGCTCCGAGCCGTGTGTCGGTCTATGGAGGTGGGCTGCGCTGTGGCTGTCATGGGGCGTGGCGGAGGCGGCGGGCGGTGACGTCGTACGTGCAGCGACCGTGGAGGCCGCCTAGGCGCTGCGTGGTGGCGCGGCGGCACAACACGGCGTGGCGGCGTGGAGGCACTGCATGGCGGCATGGAGGCCGCGGCGGCGAGCCGGGCGCGACTGGTGCGTGTTATGGGTGCGCACTGGACGCGTCGGGACCGCGGCCGCGCGTAGGAGCGTGTTGTTGACGTTGGGAGGAGGCGTATGTCGCCGTTGTGCTCGAGTCCGTGCTCGAGTTCGGCTACATCCTTCCGGCGTTTGTCGCTGGCGGCTGCCATGGCGGACGCGGAGGCGGCGCGGTGAGCGTCTGGTGCGGTCGGGCTCGTCGAGCGCGTCGGGTGCGCGCGGGACGTGCGGGATGCACTGGTGCGGTCGGGCTCGTCGGACGCGTCGGGTGCGCACGGGACGTGCGGGGCGCAGAGGGACGCCAGGCGTGTGTCGCCGGGGTCGTGACGGAGCACGGTGCGATCGGCGTCGATGCGCCGGGTCGGGTCCGCGGGCTGGGTCACGGCCGTGACGACGACAATGACAGAAGCTGCAACAACTCCGGCGACGGCGAGATTGTGATTTAGGGGAGATTGTTAGGAATAAATCACAATTCATCGCCGTGACTAGGGTGTGTGTCTCGATGGCGCGTGAGTCCGTGCTCGCGTTCGTGTCTATCGTATAGGTTTAGCCCAGGTCGAGTCGGAGGCTGTTGACGATTTGTTGTAGGCTGGCCGCGTCGTGCGTGGCCGGAGCCTGCGGATCAATCAGCTGAATGTGGCGTGTATGTAGTTAGCTGGTTGTTAGCTACATGGACGGCCGGGTCGTGTGTGCGTGGTGAGTTAGTTAGTGGGTGAGCCGGCTGTACGTGCTAGTGGTGGCCGGGGCTTGCGTGCGTGCGTGTGCTAGCATGTGTGGGCAGCCCGGTATAAAAAGCCCCTCTCTGTATCGATCGCAGCCGGTTTGTTGTTGGGGCATGGCGCTGGTATGAGCCAAGTGTAGTACCCACGGTAAGGAAGATAAGGATTGGAGCGTTCGTGCGCTCGTGGTGGCGTTCGTGTGTCGGCCGGAAAAACTTGTGTCCACTCTTTTTCTTCTTTCACCTCCGTTTAAGTGAGAAGAAAGATAGCTAGAAGGCTGTGGTTCCAACAAACTCCTTGCATGCATGGCGTCCAAAAATTATGGCAGCTAGGAGGAACAAGCGAGGAGATAAACACGTCCAGAAAAACAGATTTTTCTTGTGAGTACAGGAGATTCAAACTCTTCTTTTTTTGTTCTTCTTGATTGAGGATGAGCGTGCGGCAGAGAGACACTTTCCTCCCAAACTAATCTATACCAGCACTAATACTAGGACGAATACAACACATAAGGGGACGCATAATGGTTTTGATAAGCATAGAGATGCATTTTACTGAAATTTTGCTGACAATCGACGTAAGTATAGGCTGGTTAAGGGGCAGTCCATCTGCCGCCCCAAGTCCCATGAGGGGCTGGGCATCGTGAACACTTTCATCGTGAACACTTTCATCATGGTGGTGGAAAATTATGTCCACTGGGCCTGGTACGATGTGGTTCGATATTCTGAAAGGTAAATATTTTCCAAATTGTAGCCCCATGTTTGCTCTGTCCTTGGATGGGTCTCAGTTTTGGCATGATTTGGTCAAAATTAGAGATGTTTTCAGGGAACACGTCAAGTTTGTTGTTGGTAATGGTACCTCAGTGCGCTTTTGGTTAGACTAGTGGTCTGGCGACGCACCTTTGGCAGTCTCATTTCTTGTTTTGTTTTCTTATTGTCCGGACCAGGAGATCTCAATCTCTGAGCTCGCCGGCACAGGTTGGGACCTGGGTTTCAGAAGGACTCTCTCTCCTGAAGAGTTGGGACAATGGTACCTCCTTGCTGCCTACTTCCTGATGTTGTCAGAGGAAGGGGATTCTGTCGCCTGGCCTCACTCTTCTTCTAGTCGATTTTTGAAACCCCTCTACTTGCGGTTGATTTCTGGTACCCCCACCAACAGATTTAAACATTTGTGGCTTGCTAGGGTGCCGCCAAAAATCAAGATCTTCATGTGGCAAGCCATCAGAGGCAAACTACCAGCATCCGATCAAATTCGAAAACAGAGTGGACCTGGCTAGCTCGGCCCATTGCGCTTTATGCTTGGCCCTGGAGGATTCGGACCATATCTTTTTTGGTTGTGTTCTGGCCAAGCTGGCGCGGTGCTGTAATAGATCTTGGACGGGGGTTTCTTGGGTTCCTTCCTCCTTCGCCGAGCTGCGGCCGTTGGCTGCGAGCCTTGTGGGTGCAAAATAGACGTATTTTCTGGGAGGGGTTCTCAGCGCTATGTTGGGCGTTGTGGACTACTAAAAATAAATTCACTATTGAAAGTATTTTCCTTAACAGACCGGCTGATTACTTTTTCAAAATGATTATCTTCTTGCAGCAGTGATATTTTTTGACTAAGGACGCTGATCGGGCGGCACTGGAGGAGCTGATTTCTAGGGTGCGATCTTCTGCTACCTCCTTGGTCCAGTCTCATGGCGCCAACTCATGATCATCAGTGCATGATGCTCCTCTTCTGGCTAGGCTTTGTAGGTTGTTGGCCTGCGTGCCACTGTTATCTGGCATGCATGCCACTGTTTACTCTTTTGTAATGTCTGCCTTAAGTTAGTGAAAACTTTTGTGTGGTCTCATTGATTCTGCCTAGTGACTTTATTTATAAAGTCGGAATAAACTCGGGCATATGCCTTTTTCTAAAAAAAATAAGTCAACTACACAAAAACTGGATGCAAATTGCTAAAGGTTACTCCCTCCCAAAAAATGCCTAGCGTTCCTCTGCCTCCTGCCGGCGTCGTTGCCGGTCCGCCTCGCCACCAGTGACCTAAGGGCCATGGCGGGGCGGTGGATCCCGGCCTTTACCGGCGGGAGGGCTCCATTTTTCGATGTTTCCTCGAGTTTTGTTAGGGTTTGTGTCCTGCTCGGGAAGATGAGACAGCGGCGGCTCCCTGAAGATGGAATAAGTTTCTTCTCGCCTAGCCCCCGTCCCGGTGATGCATCTAGCAACATCGGTGAACTTGTCGATATGTGTCCTGGCAAATCTGTCCTTGGCGGATTTGCTCGGATCTAGTCATAGTTCCTCTACGTTCCCGTGTTTTCACGTTGGGTCCTTCCGACATACGCTACTCTTCAATGGCAACGGTTGTGTTCTGGTGCATTGGTTCTATAGGGCCTTAGCACGATGACTTCCCTACTGTATACTACGACAAGTTTTGCCCAGGTCCGCCGAGGGAGGGGTGATGATGGCGGTGCTGAAGGAAATATGCCCTAGAGGCAATAATAAATATCTTATTTATATTTCCTTATATCATGATAAATGTTTATTACTCATGCTAGAATTGTATTAACCGGAAACTTAGTACATGTGTGAATACATAGACAAAACTGAGTTTCCCTAGTATGCCTCTACTTGACTAGCTCGTTAGTCAAAGATGGTTAAGTTTCCTGACCATAGACATGTGTTGTCATTTGATCAATGGGATCACATCATTAGAGAATGATGTGATGGACAAGACCCATCCGTTTGCTTAGCATGATGATCGTTTAGTTTTATTGCTACTGTTTTCTTCATGACTTATACATGTTCCTCTGACTATGAGATTATGCAACTCCCGAATACCGGAGGAACACCTTGTGTGCTATCAAACGTCACAACGTAACTGAGTGATTATAAAGATGCTCTACAGGTGTCTCCGATGGTGTTTGTTGAGTTGGCATATATGAAGATTAGGATTTGTCACTCCGAGTATCGGAGAGGTATCTCTGGGCCCTCTCGGTAATGCACATCACTATAAGCCTTGCAAGCAATGTGACTAATGAGTTAGTTGCGATATGATGCATTACGGAACGAGTAAAGAAACTTGCCGGTAACGATATTGAACTAGGTATGATGATACCGACGACCGAATCTCGGGCAAGTAACATACCGATGACAAAGGGAACAACGTATGTTGTTATGCGGTTTGACTGATAAAGATCTTCGTAGAATATGTAGGAGCCAATATGAGCATCCAGGTTCCGCTATTGGTTATTGACCGGAGATGTGTCTCGGTCATGTCTACATAGTTCTCGAACCCGTAGGGTCCGCACGCTTAACGTTCGATGACGATTTATATTATGAGTTATGTGATTTGATGACCGAAGATTGTTCGGAGTCCCGGATGAGATCACGGACATGACGAGGAGTCTCGAAATGGTCGAGAGGTAAAGATTCATATATTGGAAGGCTATATTCGGACTTCGGAAAGGTTCCGAATGATTCAGGTATTTTTTCGAAGTACCGGGGAGTTACGGGAATTCACCGGGAGAAGTAATGGGCCTTATTGGGCCATATGGGAAAAGAGGAGGCAGGCCAAAGGGGAGGTGGCGCCCCCCCCATGGGTCCGAATTGGCTAGGGGAAGGGGGTGACGCCCCCCTTGCCTTTTCCTACTCCCTCTCTCTTTCCCTCTTTCCTTCTCTCCTACTCCGAAAAGGAAAGGGATTCCTACTAGGACTCCATACTCTTGGCGCACCCCTAGGGGGCCGGCCTCTCTCCCTCCCTCTTTTATATACGTGGGCAGGGGGCACCCCAAAGGCACTCCAAGATTTGTCTTAGCCGTGTGTGGTGCCCCCCTCCACAGTTACACACCTCGGTCATATCGTCGTAGTGCTTAGGCGAAGCCCTGCGCCGGTACCTTCATCATCACTGTCGCCACGCCGTCGTGCTGACGGAACTCTCCCTCGTCCTCAACTGGATCAAGAGATCGAGGGACGTCATTGAGCTGAACGTGTGCTGAACACGGAGGTACCGTACTGTCGGTACTTGGATCGGTTGGATCGTGAAGACATTCGACTACATCAACCGCGTTACTAAATGCTTCCGCTTTTGGTCTACGAGGGTACGTGGACACACTCTCCCCTCTCGTTGCTATGCATCACCTAGATAGATCTTGCGTGATCGTAGGAAATTTTTGAAATACTGCGTTCCCCAACAGTGGTATCAGAGCCAGGTCTATGCGTAGATGTTATATGCACGAGTAGAACACAAAGAGTTGTGGCCGATAATAGTCATACTGCTTACCAGCAACGTCTTACTTTGACTCGGCGGTATTGTTGGATGAAGCGGCCCGGACCGACATTACATGACCGCGTTCATGAGGCTAGTTCTACCGACGTGCTTCGCACACAGGTGGCTAGCGGGTGTCTGTTTCTCCAACTTTAGTTGAATCAAGTTTGACTACGCCCGGTCTTTGTTGAAAGTAAAACAGCATACTTGACGAAAAATCGTTGTGGTTTTGATGCGTAGGTAAGAACGGTTCTTGCTGGAAGCCCGTAGCAGCCACGTAAAACTTGCAACAACAAAGTAGAGGACGTCTAACTTGTTTTTGCAGGGCATGTTGTGATGTGATATGGTCAAGACGTGACGAGATATAAATTGTTATATGAGATGATCATGTTTTGTAACCATTATCGGCAACTAGCACGAGCCTTATGGTTGTCGCTTTATTGTATGAAATGCAATCGCCATGTAACTGCTTTACTTTATCACTAAGCGGTAGCGATAGTCGTAGAAGCAATAGTTGGCGAGACGACAACGATACTACGATGGAGATCAAGGTGTCAAGTCGGTGACGATGGAGATCATGACGGTGCTTTGGAGATGGAGATCAAAGGCACAAGATGATGATGGCCATATCATGTCACATATTTTGATTGCATGCGATGTTTGTCTTTTATGCATCTTATTTTGCTTAGTACGGCGGTAGCATTATAACATGATCTCTCACTAAATTTCAAGGTATAAGTGTTCTCCCTGAGTATGCACCGTTGCTACAGTTCGTCATGCCGAGACACCACGTGATGATCGGGTGTGATAAGCTCTACGTTCACATACAACGGGTGCAAGCCAGTTTTGCACACGCAGAATACTGGGTTAAACTTGATGAGCCTAGCATATGCAGATATGGCCTCGGAACACTGAGACGGAAAGGTCGAACGTGAATCATATAGTAGATATGACCAACATAGTGATGTTCACCATTGAAAACTACTCCATCTCACGTGATGATAGGACATGGTTTAGTTGATTTGGATCACGTGATCATTTAGATGATTAGAGGAATGTCTATCTAAGTGGGAGTTCTTAAGTAATATGATTAATTGAACTTCAATTTATCATGAACTTAGTCCTGATAGTTTTTGCATATCTATGTTGTAGATCAATAGCTCGCGTATAGCTCTCCTGTTTTATTTTTTGATATGTTCCTAGATAAAACTAAGTTGAAAGATGATAGTAGCAATGATGCGGACTGGGTCCGTTGTAGCGACCCGACCTCAGACGGTCAAGTCTCTGTGCTTCAGTGTCATCCCTGGATCGGTAATGCTGACACACACAGTACTCGAATGGATTTATAACAGAGTAGCAATCACACACTTATTACATCGGATGTCTCAAAAGAGAACTTATTACAATAAATATGGCTTAAGGCCATCTAAATAAGATAACAGCGAAAGGCTTGGAAGATAAAGCGAGTCCATCAACTCCAACGGCATAGCTGAGTGCATGACAAACGACCTATGGCACCTTACTCGTCGTCTGAAAAGTCTGCAACATGATAAGTTGCAGCCCAAAAACGGGTCAGCACATGGAATATGCTGGCAATATAACACAGTAGAGCAATGAACAGATAAATGCTATCACTACATGCATATATGGCTGGTGGAGGCTCTATGGTTATATAGTTTTTGCGTAAAGCCAATTTTCCGTACATCAAAGGAATAAGTTTTATTTAACTATCATGGTGGTTGAAACATCATTGAGAAGGTTCCTCCAACTCAATCCCAATTAAAGTAATCATTAACAACCCAACAAATTAATTTAGAGTGATGAGATCAAATCAATAATTCAAGTACCAGATACTCAAAATGTCCATAACCGGGGACACGGCTAACCATGATTAGTTTATACACTCTGCAGAGGTTTGCGCACTTTTCCCACAAGACTCGATCTCCTCCGTTGGATTTCTCGCACTGCATGGTGTTTGAGAAATGGATGACCGAGACACAGTCTTTCAGAAGCATTAACTCTAACCCCAGGTAGACAGTACCAACCTACATCCCCTACATCTGCTAGCCTACCACTAGAGGAGGTCATGCAACATACTCAAATATGCTAGAGCCCATAATAGCTTGTGGCTGCACATGGAAGTTTCTAGCAAGAATAATCTTATAATCCCTTTGAGCCTGGGTGGCGGACAGTAGGATGATCACACGAGTCCTCAGGGATATCCTAGGACAACACTGGATTCTCCAGGTGCCCACAAGCAATCCACCTAGATGTGTATTAGAGTTGCCACCTTAAGTTGAATCATTAATTAACAACTCACATCTGTTATGGATTCACTCAACCCCAATCCACGTCTATTAGCATAGCATGGCGATATAAACATAACGTATAAGTAATTCCCAAGGGTTTGATAGTAAACATGGCAATAGGTTCTACCTCATCATCTACTTCCCAAATACCCACATCTTCAGAGATCCTACTCATGCAATGTGTGAGGGTTGAACTAATTCATAAAAACTGGGTATGTAAGGGGTATGATGAAAGTGTTACTTGCCTTGATGACGATCCGCAAAACCTAGTGACTCGTAGTAGCACGCTTCGCACTCCGGGAATTCTATCCAAAAAAACAATAACATACATAAGCAATCATGCAAAGATGAAAGGTTAAAACTCAAATAAGAAGATCTAACTAGAAAGTTCAACTGAAGAACTCCAGTTTGCAAAAAGAATCAAATCAAACGGAGCAACGAAACTCAAACTACGAAAGAAACAAGATCCAATTACTAATCTGGACTAGAGTCAAATTTTACAGCACCAAAATCTTGTTCAAGTTGGTTAAACAGAAAGAGAACTTCGAGACGAAGATCTAGGCGCTTGTTTCACCTGATTTGGATAAACGAGCGAAAAGTTATACTAGATCGAAGATTAGGGCAGAAATCGCGATCGGAAATAACCGCGGAAAAAACCTGGAAAAAGAAAAACTGACGAACAGGCTAACGAACGAACGTTCGCTGTCTGCGGTTAACGGATGAGCGGCGTTCGTTAAAACGAACGTACGGGCGAACGTCCGCTATTTAACTAAATTGTAGAAAACAAAAACCGATCTAAATAAAAAAAGATCTAGGGTTTCGAAAACCGAACGGTTTTTCTCGCAAAAACCGGCGGCGGCGGCGGTTACTACCTCGGCGGCGTGGTCGGGTCCGGCGGGTCGGTGGGTCGCGGCGAGGCGGTGGCGGCAGCGGACGGCGGCGGCGGCGAGGCGAGGTGGCAGCGGCGCGATGCGGCGGTGGCGGATCGGCGGCGAGGCGAGGCTAGGGTTAGGGCAGGCGGCGGCGCGACTTGGGCCTCGAGGGGTCGCGGGCCTCGGCTTATAAAGCCAGCCGGGCCAGGAGTCCTAGTCGGACACGGCCCGATTAGGTCGGTTCACTTTAAAAAAAACTGATGCAGAAAAACTAACGAAAGAAATACTAAACGGATTCCAAAAATCCTGAAATAAATTTTCTTGGTCCTCTAATAATATTACGGACAAAGTGAACATTTATTTGGGCCTCTAATGCAATTTTGAGAAAAATGCACGTTTTTCCTAATTCAAATAAAATAGCAATAAAATCCAAATAAAATTTATTTATTTGATTTTAATATTTTCCCTCCAATATTTCATTTATTTTGGATAAGTCATATTATCTCCTATCATATATTTTAATATGAAATATTTTTGGAGAGAAAAATAATTAAAACCAAAGTGATCCTTGTTTCGATATTTGATAAAATTCAAATATAGAGAACGTGAAATCCCCAACTCTCTCCGTGGGTCCTTGAGTTGCTTAGAATTTCGAGGATCATAAAACGAAATGCGATAAAAATATGATATGCATGAATGACCTATGTATAACATTCCAAATTGAAAATTTGGGATGTTACAAACCTACCCCCCTTAAGATGAATCTCGTCCCCGAGATTCGGGTTGGCTAGAAAATAGGTATGGGTGGTCTTTGCGTAGATCATCCTCTCGTTCCTAGGTGGCTTCATCCTCCGTATGGTGGCTCCACTGAACTTTGCAAAACTTGATAACCTTGCTGCGAGTAACTCGGCTGGCAAACTCGAGAATCCTGACAGGTTTCTCCTCATATGTCAAATCAATATCCAACTGAATCGCTTCTAGGGGCACTGTGTCTCTCAGAGGAATATTGGCCATCTCTGCATGGCACTTCTTTAACTGGGAAACGTGAAACACATCATGAACTCCGGACAGTCCTTTAGGTAACTCCAACTTGTAGGCAACCTCTCCCATGCGTTCCAAAACACGGTACGGTCCTACAAATCTCAGGGCTAACTTTCCCTTAACTCCAAAACGTTTAACTCCTCGCAGAGATGACACTCGCAGATATGCTCTGTCTCCGATTTCATAGAATACCTCCTTGCGTTTTGAATCTGCATAACTCTTCTGTCGGGACTGAGCTACCTTCAGTCTATCTCGAATCAGCTTAACCTTCTCTTCTGACTCCTTAATCAAATCTGGACCAAACAACTGTCGGTCTCCAACTCCATCCCACATCAATGGTGTTCTGCATCTTCTTCCATACAAGGCTTCGAACGGTGCCATCTTCAAACTGGCCTGGTAGCTATTGTTGTATGAGAACTCGGAATAGGGCAGGTTGTCATCCCAACTAGATCTGTAATCCAGCACACAAGCTCTCAACATGTCCTCCAGAATCTGATTGACTCTCTCGGTCTGTCCATTTGTCTGCGGGTGAAAAGCTATATTGAACTCTAGCCTGGTACCCAAAGTCTGGTGTAGCTGATGCCAAAACTTTGAAGTAAACTGTGTTCCTCTATCTGATACGATGGTCCTCGGAACTCCGTGCAGACATACGATCCTGGTCATATATATCTTGGCCAACTTCGCACTTGTATAGGTGGTCTTCACTGGGATAAAGTGAGCTACTTTGGTCAAGCGATCCACTACTACCCAGATAGAATCATATCCCGATCGGGTCCTGGGCAATCCGGTGATGAAATCCATGCCAAGCTTGTCCCACTTCCATTCGGGTATCGGCATAGGCTGCAGTAATCCTGTTGGCTTCTGATGTTCTGCCTTCACTCTCTGACATACATCACATACGGCTACATACTCGGCAATATCCTTCTTCATTCCAGTCCACCAGAAACGTTACTTCAAATCCAAATACATCTTGGTTTTTCTAGGGTGTATCGAGTATGGCGAGTCATGAGCTTCCTGAAGTATCAACTTCCTGATCTCTGCATTATTGGGCACATGAACACGGTCCTCGAACCACAAGGTGTCGTGCTCATCCTCACGAAAACCTTTAGCTTTTCCTTTGCTCATTTTCTCCTTTATTTCAGCAATTTCTTTGTCGTCCTTCTGAGCTTCTCGAATCTTTCCCAATAACGTTGACTGAACCTCTAATGCTGCGACAAAGCCTCTAGGAACTATCTCCAAATGAAGCTCCCTGAGATCTTCTGCTAACTCCTTTGGCAATCCTCCGCTTACGAGGGTCGACATAACTCTTCCGGCTCAAAGCATCTGCTACGACATTGGCCTTTCCTGGATGATAGTGCAACTTCATATCATAATCCTTTATGAGCTCCAACCATCTCCTCTCCTTGAGGTTCAGCTCCTTCTGAGTAAAAATGTACTTCAAACTCTTGTGATCCGTGTACACATCACAACGGTTTCCAATAAGATAATGTCTCCAGGTCTTGAGCGCATGCACTACAGCTGGTAACTCCAAATCATGCGTGGCATAATTCAACTCATGTGGTCGGAGTTGTCGTGAGGCATATGAAACAACTCTTCCGTCTTGCATAAGTACTCCTCCAAGTCCTATGCGAGAGGCGTCGCAATACACTTGGAAATCCTTGCGTATATCTAGCAGAATCAGCAGTGGGGCTGTAGTTAAACGTTTCTTCAACTCCTGGAAACTTGCTTCACATTCTTCAGTCCAATGGAACTTAGTATCTTTCTTCAACAAAGCTGTCATAGGCTTTGCAATCTTGGAAAAATTCTCAATGAATCTCTGATAGTATCCCGCGAGTCCAAGAAAACTGCGGATCTCCCCAACTGAGGTGGGTGCCAACCACTCAGTGACTGATTGAACCCTGGTAGGATCCACTGCTATACCTTCTCCTGATATAACATGTCCAAGAAATCCAACTTCCTTCAACCAAAACTCACATTTGCTGAACTTGGCATATAACTAATGTTCCCTGAGCTTCTCAAGAACTAAACGCAAATGCTCCTTGTGTTCCTCTTCATTCTTCGAGTATACCAAGATATCATCAATGAACACCACAACAAACCTATCCAAGAATTCCATGAACACCTTGTTCATCATACTCATGAAATAGGCAGGGGCGTTAGTCAATCCAAATGACATAACCGTATACTCATATAGCCCATACCTTGTGGTAAAAGCTGTCTTAGGTATATCCTTTTCCCTAATCTTCAGCTGGTGATATCCTGATCGCAGATCGATCTTCGAAAACACTTTAGCTCCGTGTAGTTGGTCAAACAAATCATTGATCATCGGCAGTTTGTACTTGTTCTTGATCGTCACTTCGTTCAATGCACGATAATCAACAACCATCCTTAACGATCCATCCTTCTTCTCAACCAAGAGCACTGGGGCTCCCCATGGTGATGAATTTCGTCAAATGTACCCTTTCTCCAATAACTCCTTAATCTGCTTCTTAATCTCCTCCAGATCATTTGCGGGCATCCGGTATGGTCTCTTCGATATTGGTCCGGTGCCTGGCAATAGCTCTATCAAAAACTCAATATCTCGATCTGGCAGCATGCCTGGTAACTCCTCTGGAAATACATCTGGGTAATCCTTCACTACAGGCACTTCCTCCTGAACTACTCCCGTGAGAGAATTTACGTGGGCCCTCCTCGGTGCATGCCTCGAAACATACTTGATCTGTTTTCCCTCCGGGGTGATGAGTAGAATTTACCTACTAGCACAGTCAATGTTTCCTCCATACTTCGATAACCAATCCATTCCTAGTATCACATCCAATCCTTGTGACTCCAAAATTATTAGGTCTGAGGGAAAAACATGGCTACCAATGGTTAAGGGTATCCGATCGCACCATCGGCTAGCCATATACTTTGCACCTGGTGAGCTTACTAACAAGGGTGTCCTAAGGGCTAAGGTGGGTAACTTGAACTTGTCCACAAATCCCCTTGAAATGTATGAATCCGATGCACCAGTATCGAAAAGAACGAGAGCGGTAAATGACTTAACCCAAAACTTACCGATGACTGCATCTGGTTGTTCTTCAACCTCCTCCACATTCACGTGGTTCACTTGTCCCCTGTTGAAAGGGTTGGGCTTCTTCCCAGAGCTTCCATTGCCATTGCCATTCCTTGCTTCAGAACATTCAGTGGCATAGTGTCCAGTCTTCCCGCACTTGAAACAAGTAATGTGACTTAGGTCCTTCTTGGCGGGCGTGGCTGGATTAGAGCGGTTCTGATTGCTGCCTACTCCATTCCCGTCTCCATTCTTGGGGCTACTGTGGTTATGCGAACTTCCTCCATTGTGTATATGGCCTCCATGATTATGGGTAAGTCCTCCCGAGTTCGGGGTGAAACGAGGCTTCTGCTGAGCTCCAGAGTTGTACTTTCCTTGTCCATACTTCCTCTTGCGGCTCTCAATCTACTGCTGCTTCCCTTCAATCACGAGAGCCTTGTCTACCAACTCCTGGTAGTTGTTAAATGTTGCCACCATCAACTGCATGCTCATCTCATCATTCAGCCCTTCCATAAACTTCTCCTGCTTCGCGGCATCTGTGGCCACATCATCAGGGGCATAACGAGATAGCTTACTAAACTCATCTACGTACTGAGCCACAATACGATTTCCCTGGCGCAAGTTGTCAAACTCATGCTTCTTCATGCTCATAGCTCCAGTTGAGACATGGGCTGTGCGAAATGCTTGCTGAAACTGATCCCAAGTGATATTGGCTATAGGGAAAGTGGCTGTGTAATTTTCCCACCATGAAGCTGCTGGTCCATCCAACTGATGTGCGGCAAAACGCACCTTCTCTGCATCTGTGCAACCTACGGTGGTCAACTCCCTTCCAATCCTGCGTAGCCAGTCATCCGCAACTATTGGCTCGGTGCTACTGGAAAACAACGGCGGTTGCAACCTCAGAAAACGGGCTAAGTTGTCAACTGGAGGCGGGTTGTTGTTGTTGTTGTTGTTGCCTTGGTTCTGGACTAATATCTGCATCAAGGCATTCTGCTGCTGGATCAACTGGGTGATCTCAGGTGGGAAGACAAATCCGGTGTCACGTCTCAGAGGCATCTGATGGGTTTTAGAGGGGAGAGATTAGAATAGAAATGAGGTCTAGTGAGAAAGCACTACTGTCGGTGTCAAACTGGCGGATCTCGGGTAGGGGGTCCCGAACTGTGCGTCTAAGGCGGATGGTAACAGGAGGCAGGGGACACAATGTTTACCCAGGTTCAGGCCCTCTCGATGGAGGAATACCCTACTTCCTGCTTGATTGATCTTGATGATATGAGTATTACAAGAGTTGATCTACCACGAGATCGTAGAGGCTAAACCCTAGAAGCTAGCCTATGGTATGATTGTTGTTGTCCTACGGACTAAACCCTCCGGTTTATATAGACACCGGAGGGGGCTAGGGTTACACAGAGTCGGTTACAAGGGAGGAGATCTACATATCCGTATTGCCAAGCTTGCCTTCCACGCCAAGGAGAGTCCCATCCGGACACGGGTCGAAGTCTTCAATCTTGTATCTTCATAGTCCAACAGTCCGGCCAAAGGATATAGTCCGGCTGTCCGAGGACCCCCTAATCCAGGACTCCCTCAGTAGCCCCTGAACCAGGCTTCAATGATGATGAGTCCGGCGCGCAGATTGTCTTCGGCATTGCAAGGCGGGTTCCTCCTCCGAATACTCCATAGAAGATTTTGAACACAAGGATAGTGTCCGGCTCTGCAAAACAAATTCCACATACCACCGTAGAGAGAATAATATTTCCACAAATCTAATCTGCTGACACATTCTGCAGCATGACATCATACTACGGCCCGGTCATTATTCGAACCGTTTTTCTCAACCAGCCACTGCACATATTGCGAGGCGGTTTTCTTGGCACGTCTTGTCGAAGCAGAGATCGTGTCCCCTTATCACGGGATTCTCATCAATACGGGTGTGGGTAACCCAACCGCGCCATCAATTACGGCGCTTGGGGAATAAGCAGTTTTACCAGGCAAGTGGGGAGGCGCAGAATCCCTGCTGCCTTTATAAGGGGTTAAGGAATCCCTTTCACACCCATGCTTTCTACTTCCCGATTCATTCCCCTCCGCCCAAGCTCCAGCGCCTAAGCGTTCATCTTCTCTGCCCACAAAAGGCCTTCCGAAGATGTCCGGATCCGGAGCAGGAGGCAAATGGATGGCCTCTACCGTCCGAGAGAAGGATATCAAAAAGCTTCGGGAGGCCGGGTACCTGGCCAAGAAAATCAGCCACCGTCTCCCGACAGCGGGACAGATCGTCCCTACTCCGGAACCCCACGAGAGGGTTGTATTCCTCCCTCACTTTGTCCGCGGGCTAGGGTTTCCCCTCCACCCGTTCGTTCGCGGCATCATGTATTACTATGGGATCGATCTTCACGATCTGTCCCCTAATTCCTTCTTCAACATCTCGACATTCATTGTCATGTGCGAGGCTTTTCTACGCATCTCGCCACACTTCGGCTTATGGCTGAAGATTTTTAATGTGAAGCCCAAGGTGGTGGGCGGCGAGCACGCCGAGTGCGGGGGCGCTATGGTGAGCAAGATGCCCAATGTCATATGGCCAACAGGAACCTTTAATGATTCTGTCAAGGAGTGGCAACAGCAGTGGTTTTATATCACTGAGCCGCGCGGCACGGAATGGGCCGCTATTCCCGAGTTTCGATCCGGTGCCGCCCTGCGGCTTACATCCTGGGTCAAGAAGGGCCTGTACTGGTCCTCGTCTGACGAACTGTCGGTGCTCCAAACGCGCGTTAAAGATATGGGAGACAAGAACATTGAACTTGTCAATGTAGTCCAGGTGATGTTAGTTCGCCGGATCCTGCCTTGTCAACACCGGACTTGCAATCTATGGGAATTCGATCCGGCCAGGCACCAAACCTTGCGAGAGCTTTTCGGCTCCTCGCACAAGGACATCTGGAAGGTGCTTTATGAAGTCCAGCAAATCATGGCCGGACTCCGCCGAGGACCGCGGGTACCAACTGTCCCACCCTACAAGTTCGGCAAGTCATCAAACTTTTTATCCGCGTAACCCAAAGGAAGCGGTTAACGTCTTTTATACAACCCTCCCAGGGCTGGACGAAGAAGGCGGAACGGATCCATTGTCCGGCCCCGCTGCCCGAAGAACCGGCCGTCCCACTTCTGACGAAGATGTTGGTCCCGGCACCTTACAAGGTGCCGAAGAAGATGGCCGAGAAGGAGGCCAAAAAGACCCGGGGTGGCCTTCGTCGCTGCGGCACTTCGGACATAATATCCGAAGGCTCTGATGCCCGTTCCGCCTCCGAAGAGGACGAGGAGGAGGAGGAAGATGAATCCCCTGCGGGGGGGGGGGGGAGAAAGAAGAGGACGGCCTCCGTACACTTGGAGACCGAGCCGCCCAAAAGGGGAAAGGCTCCTCTTCCGGAGGAGCCCAGTGCCGCCGCCGACAGCGGCCCGACGTGGGATCCCAGGGCCCAGCCCCTGGTGAACTCGTGAGTATATAAAATCCGAGTACGTCTATGCAACCAGACTCATCATGGCATAGTATTTTAACCTAAGCCATATTTTTTGTAGTCTGGCGAGGTCCTGTACCAAACAATCCTCATCAGAGTATTCGCTGAGCTCGGATGCTATGGAGAACGGGACGCCCCCAAAGGCCCCTTCCTCCAAATAGGTGCATAACACCGAGGCTTCGTCCCAGAAGGACCCTGGCCAAGGAGGAGATGAAAAGACCGTGAAGGCGGCGCCTGGAAGTCAAACTTCAGGGGCCGAACACATGGGGGAGAAAATTCCCATGGGAGCTGATGGCGGGGGCCATCTTGAATTCGGCTCCCAGCCGGGTGCAGTTTCAGAGACCAATACGGCTCCAGAATCAGGCAGGTGGCCTCTCCCAGCTGGAGGGGGCATACCGGCAACCTCTGTCCAACCAAAGGTGTCAGATGCTTTGTTGGTGGCGCTGAAGAGCGCCTCCATCATCGATGAACACCGTGCCCTTATGGGTGCGGTGATTGAGAAGATTCAGTCTACTGAGAGTGGACTGAATGGAGCCTGTATCAACCTTATAAAAGGTTTTGAGGTATGTTTTTCGAAGAGTGTCATGGTATGGATAGTAGCCCCTGATACACTGTTCGGTGAAAGGAAAGAACCGGACAGAGGATCAAATTGTTCGCAGGAAGACTCGTTGAATGACATCTATTTCTCTTCTGTATAAGCAGGCGTCTGTAGCGGCTGCTGCCGCTCATATTGCGGAGATCTCCGAACTGAATCAAAATCTGGAGCGGGCCAAAGAAGAACTTGGCCAGTTGAAAATGCAGTTGGGGGATAAACAAGGTATGCACAAGTCTTGTTCGCGTTTACTGCGAATGAATTTTCAGTATGATGAAATAAGCTTCATGATTTGCGCTAGGGATGATGACCGATGTCGAGGCTCTTAAGAAGGCTGTGGCCGAGGCCGAGAAAAAGGCAGCCACAGAGCAGGCTCTTCGTGAGAAGCACGAGGCCAGGGTTATTAAAGCTGAGCAGGAGCTGCAAGAGGCCGTGAGGAAATGTGAGACCTTGGAGCAGAGTTTAACGGAGACAGAATCCGAACTCACCGAGGCGCATCAGGCCACGAACGATGCCCGGGGGGAAACCCAAAGCGCCCTGGAGGGGATCCAAGAGGCGAGAAAGATCGCGGCGGGTAAGGCTTTTTCCATGTAAAGCAAGTATTTGAGGGGAAAATTATGTTTCTAATTTTGAATTCGGATTTCTCAGGGGTATTTGCCGAGCTGCCCCGCAGCATATCAGATGCCGCCCAATTCTACCGAGCCGAAGAAAGGAACACTGCGGATAAGCTCTTCTGGTCACAGTATTTGGCACCGAATTATCCGGTGCCTTTTGCCGATCAACTGAAACAGCTGATCGAACTGCATAAGGCGGCGGAACTAGCCATGAAAGATTTGGTTATCCGGCTATGGCCTGCCGAGCCGATTCCAAGCAGCTACTTCGGGCTCGTGAAGCGGCTTGTAAGCGCTTGCCCTCGACTTGACGTCATCAAGCGGTCGGTCTGCATAGAAGGTGCGCGAATGGCCTTCGCCCGCGCAAAGGTGCACTGGGGGAAGATGGATGCTGAGAAGCTGATGACCGAAGGGCCGCCAGAGGGGAAGGAGCACCGCAAGCCCGAATTATATTATGAAAGTGTCCTAAAAGGATCCTACCTTGCAGCGGAGCTATGCACCAAGGACATTATATTTCCATGAATGCCAATCATGTTGTCCTTTGTAATGTTTGAACAAGGTCATTTATTTATTGCCTGTTATATAAAAGTTTACCCTCCTGTGCGGCCGTTTTATATGTTAAACCTGAGAGTTGGCCAGTCGTCGGCTTCTGCCCCCACGTAAGAAGTACGGGGGTGTTCGGGATAAACCTGAGCACTCTTTATCCCAGTTTTGGGTCCTTCGAAGGAGGTGCTCAGCACAACGAACCAGGCAATCGGACTATAGGGCTTTATCACTCTCACTTAGCCATAGGAGCTTTAGTAAGGTAGGCGCAGCCCCTGGTGTTCGGAAGACCGTACTAGGGGCTCTATAAGCACCTGATCGGAGGAAAAACCGATCCATCGCACGCTGCATTGGTTATGGCATTATGCGGGAGAAATCCTTAAAGATTTTGTGACCTCTCGAACAGCTGACCAGCTCTCGCCGTATCATGACAGTCAGTTTTCGGCTTTCTCTACTGAGGTGCTCGTCCGGAAGAACCGGGACACAATCGCAGTAGTTCTCCCAGTGCTACCTTAGCCGATATAGCGGAACATAAGGTACCAAAACATGGGAGCCGGGCAAACCCAACTATTGACCCAAGACATGATTCGGAGCTAATGCATATAATGCTATAGGTTCGGGGTGCCGAACTTCCATGAAGGCGTTCGGACTTTAATGCCGTGTTATGGGTAAAACGAAGCCCCTGGCATATTTTAAGGCATATCGCTGTGTACGGATGCCACTTGACAAAAGAATTTCAATAAGAAATAACAGCAGTTAAGCGTCATATAAATCCACATGTTGTATTTGAATAGTACGTCTATGCGTATGAGTACAGGTAATGTGATAAAAAAAGGAATATGATTGCGGAACCTGCTGAGACCAGGGGGGAAGAAGCTGAGTGCGGATCCGTAATATAGCCGGATGGTCATTGCGGGAATGTCTAAGGATTCCCTTGCGCGTTCAAGCTGCCTCCGCATCGCCCGTCCTGGTCGGTGCAAAGGTGAACCTGCGAAGGAAATGTAAGAAATGTTTGCGTGCCGGAGAGCGGTTGAGCCGCTGAGTGCATCATGTCCTGGCCTTCGCCGGAATGTTTAATTGAGCTCTGGACGAGCCGGGCTATCCTTCCGTGAAGTAGTTCGGAGTCCCTTGACGGTGTCCGGGAGCTTGGACGTTGACTCGAGGTTCGGCTGCAAGGTGCTGCTCGTTGCTTCTGCTGTTAAGGCAGTGGTGTACTTGTTGGTGCCGAGGGAAGGTTCGGCCTTGCCATTAACCGTGATGACGCCGCGTGGACCGGGCATCTTGAGCTTACGGTAGGCATAATGTGGCACCGCGTTGAATCGAGCGAACGCGGTTCGTCCGAGCAGTGCCTAATAATCACTGCGGAAAGGGACGATTTCGAAGATTAACTCTTCGGAACGGTAATTTGCTAGTGATCCAAAGACTACCTCAAGGGTAATGGAGCCTGTACAGCTGGCTTCCACACCTAGTATAATGCCTCTGAAAGTGGCTTTAGTGGGTTTGATCATCGAATGATCGATGCCCATCTTGCGCACTGTGTCCTGGTAAAGCAGATTTAGACTGCTGCCTCCGTCCATAAGGACTCGTGTGAGGTGGAACCCGTCAATTATTGGGTCGAGGACTAGTGCGGCTGGATTGCCCTGATTGGCGTTAACCGGATGATCCATGCGGTTGAAGGTGACCGGCCCTAGTTTATATTGTGGGACGACTAGTTCCGTTAAGTCGGCATCCCTAAGGGTGCATATCCGGTCCGAGTTGGGAATTTGGGTGGTGTTTACCACATTCACCGATTGAATATGCGGGGGAAATTTCTTTTGCCCTCCTGTGTTCGGTGATCTGGGCTCTTCGTCGCCATCACCGCTTTGAGACCCCCCTTCTCCGTTTTTGGCGCCTGCCCTGCCGGCTTGTTTGAAGACCCAGCATTCTCTGTTGGTATGGGTGGCTGGCGTTCCTGGGGTGCCATGAATTTGGCATTGGCGATCGAGTATGCGGTCCAGACTGGATGGACCCGAATTGTTATTTTTGAGTGGCCCTTTCCGCTGACCGGACTTTGAGCCCCTAAACCCGGCATTAACTGCCATATCTTCGGCGTTTTCACCATATTTGCGGTGCTTGTGTTTGTTGCATCGTGGTTTGCGGTTGCTATCCCTGGCTTCTGATATGCAGGTTTGCTTGTTGTATTGTTACCACGAACCAACCAGCTATCTTCGCCCGCGCAAAAGCGGGTCATAAGTGTCGTGAGGGCTGCCATGGATTTTGGCTTCTCTTAGCCGAGGTGCCGGGCGAGCCATTCGTCGTGGATGTTATGCTTAAATGCCGCTAAGGCCTCTGCATCCGGACAGTCGACAATTTGGTTCTTCTTAGTTAGGAACCGGGTCCAGAATTTCCTGGCCGATTCCCCTGGCTGCTGAGTTATATGACTTAAATCGTCAGCATCCGGGGGTCGCACATAAGTGCCCTGGAAATTTTTCAGGAATGCATCTGCCAGGCTCTCCCAACTTCCGATGGAGTTTGCCGGCAAGCTATTGAGCCAATGCCGAGCCGGCCCTTTGAGTTTTAGCGGGAGATACTTGATGGCATGTAAATCATCCCCGCGGGCCATGTGAATGTGGAGGAAGAAGTCTTCTATCCATACTGCGGGGTCTGTAGTACCATCATATGATTCAATGTTTACGGGTTTAAACCCTTCTGGGAATTCGTGATCCATTACTTCATCAGTGAAGCATAGGGGGTGTGCGGCGCCTCTGTGCCGGGCTATGTCACGACGTAGTTCATACGAGTCTTGTCTGCTGTATACGGCCCAGCCGGATTTGCTTTTAGTGTATCCGGCATGACGATCATCGTCCCGCGTTGGGCCGCGCCCCCATGATCCGTAGATCGATCTTGCATGTTTTGCTTTGTTTTCCAATACGTCTCGCAGGTCCCGGGTATTGCCTCGGGCCTTGGTATTTTTGTTTGAATGGCGGCGGGGTGCGGGCTGGACTTCGGGCTGATATGCCTCTCTGTCTCGGCCACGAGGTGGCCGATCAGCCGCATCGTACGCTGGTGATGTAGGTTTCAATGCTTCCTCCTTGAGTTGGGGTAGCAACCTGCGCTTTGGGTAACTCTTGGTTGGGCGCTCGAGTTCGTATTCCTCGGCCGCCAGGACTTCAGTCCATCTATCCGCTAGCAGATCTTGATCAGCTCGAAGTTGTTGTTGCTTTTTCTTCAGGCTCTTTGCTGTGGCTATAAGCCGGCGCTTGAAGCGCTCCTGCTCGACGGGATCCTCAGGCACGATAAATTCTTCGTCGCCGAGGCTCACCTCGTCTTCGGAGAGAGGCATGTAATTGTCATCCTCTGATTCTCCGTCTGCTGCCTGTTCCGGAGGGCTAGCTTGTTCATCCTCCCGCTCGAGGTCTGGCTGGAGGGGATTATCGTCGTCTTCGGCACTATCCGGAGCGTTATTGTCTCTTGTGCCGGTATCGCTGCTTTTGCTATGGCGGGACTTAGAGCGGCGCCGCTGACGTCGGTGCTTGGATTGCTTCTTGGAGGGATTATCCTCCGTTGTCTTATCGCCATCCCCTTCTTTGGGGGTGTCCACCATGTATATGTCATACGATGAGGTGGCAGTCCAGCGCCCTGTGGGCGGTGGTTCTTGTTCGTCTCCTGCATCGTCGTCCATACCGTCGATGTCTTCGGAGCCGAAGTCGAGCATGTCGGTTAAATCGTCGACAGTGGCTACTAAGTGGGTGGTGGGTGGGGAGCGAATTTCTTCGTCGTCCGCATCCCATTCTAGCCGGACATAGTTCGGCCAAGGGTCTCCTGACAGGGAGAGAGACCTTAACGAGTTTAGCACGTCGCCAAAGGGCGAGTGCTGAAAGATATCCGCGGAGGTAAACTCCATGATCGGTGCCCAATCGGATTCGATAGGCACGGACGCAGGCGGCTCGGAGCCCATGGCCGGGGACGAATCCAACGGTTCGGCAACACGGGTCTCGTAGGAGGTGAAGTCAGTATTCGGCTCTATCGCCAATGAGTGTGCGGCCTCCGTGGCGGGGTCCATCCACCCGTCCTTAGATGGCGCAATTTGTTCCGGATTGAGGGCCAGAGTAGTTGCAGGTGTGATCCCCCGAACACTGTCCGATGGCAGAGCTAAGTCATGCTCGTCGTGATTGTGCGGCGCACCTGACATGGGCTCGAATCCGTCGAAGATCATGTCTCTGCGGATGTCGGCAGTATAGTTCAAGTTTCCAAACTTGACCTGATGGCCAGGAGCGTAACTCTTGATTTGCTCCAGATGGCCAAGCAAGTTGGCCCGCAGTACGAAGCCGCCGAATACGAAGATCTGTTCGGGGAGGAAAACCTCACCCTAAATCACATCATTGCCGATGATCGAAGGAGCCATCTAGCCTTATGGTGACGACACAGTGGAACTCTCAATGAAAGCATCAATGTCGGTGTCAAAACCGGCGGATCTCGGGTAGGGGGTCCCGAACTGTGCGTCTAAGGCGGATGGTAACAGGAGGCAGGGGACACGATGTTTACCCAGGTTCGGGCCTTCTCCATGGAGGTAATACCCTACTTCCTGCTTGATTGATCTTGATGATATGAGTATTACAAGAGTTGATCTACCACGAGATCGAGGAGGCTACACCCTAGAAGCTAGCCTATGGTATGATTGTTGTTGTCCTACGGACTAAACCCTCCGGATTATATAGACACCGGAGGGGGCTAGGGTTACATAGAGTCGGTTACAAGGGAGGAGATCTACATATCCGTATTGCCAAGCTTGCCTTCCACGCCAAGGAGAGTCCCATTCGGACACGGGTCGAAGTCTTCAATCTTGTATCTTCATAGTCCAACAGTCCAGCTAAAGTATATAGTCCGGCTGTCCGAGGACCCCCTAATCCAGGACTCCCTCAACTACCCATATGCACATGAGACAAACACAATCATAACACACCAATCAATTCAAGCAAGGGCATACGATCGGTCTAGAACTATCGTTACAAAAGTGCTCGGACTACTACTATATACAGGGGAATACTACTAGTCATGTGGTGGTCATCTAGAAATTTTGATCGGTGGAAGACTCCATGATATCCGCTCCAGCTTCGTCTTCATAATCATCATCACTACCGTCGGGGTCGGAGTTGGTGTCGTCGATGATGATGTAGTCTTCAGAACGAATTTCCTTGGGTTCGTCGTCTTCTCCTCCTGGCAGGATCTCCCATAAAAACTCCTAACTTCCTTGTCAGGTCGTCATTCTTTTCCGTAAGTATCGTCATTTCCTCCTCATATCCATCACGTGTAGACTTGAGTTCCTCTTCTAGCTCTGTGATCCTAGTCATCGCCTTCTTCAAATCTATCATGCTTGCGCACATCTGATTCTCCTGACGAGGGATGTGCTGGTTTAGCTCCTGGATGAAAGCTGCAATGGACATGTCCCTCCTGGTGCTGAGTATCTCCCATTGCTCGTCTCGGCGCCCACATATTTGGTAGATAGTATCCTTCAGCTCCTGATTGTAGACTTCTCCAATACGTCCCATAGCAATGTGGCCTGCCATGCTCTTGCTTAGACTCCAGGTTGCTGCATCAAAGGAAAACTCTATGGGCTCAGTGACTGGCATGAATGTCCTTCCTGGAACTTGAACTCGGATCATCCAATGCTCCTCTTCTGGTAAAGTGGCGGTGTAGGTCCCGGTGAAGCTTGGTATTCCGATGTTCATGTACCTAGTGACTTCCTTCAATTGTCGTCCAAAGAGTGTGTCTTCATCCGGTTGTGCAAACTTGTTCCTTGAGTCCGCCATCCTAAAGAGTAGAAAATGGAGAGGAGTCAGAAATGAGTAGAGAAGAGTGACCTATGGCTCATCTTAGTGGTCGTGTCCTACATTCAGTGTGTGCTCTGATACCATCTTGTAGCGACCCGACCTCAGACGGTCAAGTCTCTGTGCTTCAGTGTCATCCCTGGATCGGTAATGCTGACACACACAGTACTCGAATGGATTTATAACAGAGTAGCAATCACACACTTATTACATCGAATGTCTCAAAAGAGAACTTATTACAATAAATATGGCTTAAGGCCATCTAAATAAGATAACAACGGAAGGCTTGGAAGATAAAGCGAGTCCATCAACTCCAACGGCATAGCTGAGTGCATGACAAACGATCTATGGCACCTTACTCGTCGTCTGAAAAGTGTGCAACATGATACGTTGCAGCCCGAAAATGGGTCAGCACATGGAATATGCTGGCAATATAACACAGTAGAGCAATAAACAGATAAATGCTATCACTACATGCATATATGGCTGGTGGAGGCTCTATGGTTATATAGTTTTGCGTAAAGCCAATTTTTCCCTAATCAAAGGAATAAGTTTTATTTAACTATCATGGTGGTTGAAACATCATTGAGAAGGTTCCTCCAACTCAATCCCAATTAAAGTAATCATTAACAACCCAACAAATTAATTTAGAGTGATGAGTTCAAATCAATAATTCAAGTACCAGATACTCAAAATGTCCATAACTGGGGACACGGCTAACCATGATTAGTTTATACACTCTGCAGAGGTTTGTGCACTTTTCCCCACAAGACTCGATCTCCTCCGTTGGATTTCTCGCACTGCATGGTGTTTGAGAAACGGATGACCGAGACACAGTCTTTCAGAAGCATTAACTCTAACCCCGGGTAGACAGTACCAACCTACATCCCCTACATCTGCTAGCCTACCACTAGAAGAGGTCATGCAACATACTCAACTATGCTAGAGCCCATAATAGCTTGTGGCTGCACACGGAAGTTTCTAGCATGAATAATCTTATGATCCCTTTGAGCCTGGGTGGCAGACCGTAGGATGATCACACGGGTTCTTCGGGATATCCTAGGACAACACTGGATTCTCCAGGTGCCCACAAGCAATCCACCCAGATGTGTATTAGAGTTGCCACCTTAAGTTGAACCATTAATTAACAACTCATATGGATTCACTCAACCCGAATCCACGTCTACGAGCATAGCATGGCGATATAAGCATAACGTATAAGTAACTCCCAGGGGTTTGAAAATAAACAGGGCAATAGGTTCTACCTCATCATCTACTTCCCAAATACCCACATGTTAAGAGATCCTACTCATGCAATGTGTGAGGGTTGAACTAATGCATAAAAACTGGGTATGAAAGGGGTATGATCAAAGTGTTACTTGCCTTGCTGACGATCCGCAAAACCTAGTGACTCGTAGTAGCACGCTTCGCACTCCGGGAATTCTACCGCAAACAAACAATAACATACATAAGCAATCAAGCCAAGATGCACGGGTAAAACTCAAATAAGAAGATCTAACCAGAAAGTTCAACTGAAGAACTCCGGTTTGCAAAAAGAATCAAATCAAACGGAGCAAGAAACTCAAACTACGAAAGAAACAATATCCGATTACTAATCTGGACTAGAGTCAAATTTTACAGCACCAAAATCTTGTTCAAATTGGTTAAACAGAAAGAGAACTTCGAGACGAAGATCTAGGCACTTATTTCACCTGATTTGAATAAACGAGCGAAAAGTTATACTAGATTGAAGATTAGGGCAGAAATCGCGATCGGAAATAATCGTGGAAAAACCCTGGAAAAAGAAAAACTGACGAACAGGCTAATGAACGAACGTTCACTGTCTGCGGCTAATGGATGAACGGCGTTTGTTAAAACGAACGTACGGACGAACGTCCGCTATTTAACTAAACTGCAAAAAACAAAAACCGATCTAAATAAAAAAACGACCTAGGGTTTTGAAAAAAACGAACGGTTTTTCTCGCGAAAACCGGCGGCGGCGGCGGTTACTACCTCGGCGGCGCGGCGAGGCGGTGGCGGCAGCGGGCGGCGGCGGCGGCGAGGCAAGGCGGCGGCGGATCGACGGCGAGGCGAGGCTAGGGTTAGGGCAGCGGCGGCGCGACTTGGGCCTCGGGGGGGGGGGGGGGGTCGCGGGCCTCAGCTTATAAAGCCAGCCGGGCCAGGAGTCCTAGTCGGACACGGCCCGGTTAGGTCGGTTCACTTTAAAAAAAACCTAACGCAGAAAAACTAACGAAAGAAATACTAAACGGACTCCAAAAATCCTGAAATAAATTTTCGCGGTCCTCTAATAATATTACGGATAAAGTGAACATTTATTGGGGCCTCTAATGCAATTTTGTAAAAAAAGCACATTTTTTCTAATTCAAATAAAATAGCAATAAAATCCAAATAAAATTTATTTATTTGATTTTAATATTTTCCCTCCAATATTTCATTTATTTTGGAGAAGTCATATTATCTCCTCTCATATATTTTAATATGAAATATTTTCGGAGAGAAAAATAATTAAAACCTTGTTTCGATATTTGATAAAATTCAAATATAAAGAACGTGAAATCCCCAACTCTCTCCGTGGGTCCTTGAGTTGCTTAGAATTTCGAGGATCGCAAAACGAAATGCAATAAAAATATGATATGCATGAATGACCTATGTATAACATTCCAAATTGAAAATTTGGGATGTTACATCCGTGATCTCAGGATTATCCTCATTGCTGCACAGAAAAATTATGTCCTTATTGCACCACTAGGTGACGAACCTGTTGCAGGACCAGGTGCAAACGTTATGAACGTTTTGCAAACTCGGTATGATGACTACTTGATAGTTTAGTGCATCATGCTTTACGGCTTAGAACCGGGACTTCAAAAACATTTTGAACGCCACGGAACATATAAGATGTTCCAAGATCTGAAATTGTTATTTCAGACTCATGCCCGAGTCAAGAAGAATGAGACCTCTGACAAGTACTTTGCCTACAAGATGGAGGAGAATAGCTCAACCAGTGAGCATGTGCTCAGAATGTCTGAGTACTACAATCGCTCGAATCAAGTGGGAGTTAATCTTCCAGATAAGATAGTGATTGACAAAGTTCTCTAGTCGCTATCACCAAGTTACTAGAACTTCGTGATGAACTATAATATGCAAGGGATGACAAAAAGTTTCCCGATCTCTTCGCGATGCTAAAATCAGCGAAGGTAGAAATCAAGAAATAGCATCAAGTATTGATGGTTAACAAGACCACTAGTTTCAAGAAAAAGGGAAAGGGAAAGAAAGGGAAACTTCAAAAAGAATGGCAAGAAAGTTGCCACTCCCATGAAGAAGCCCAAAGCTAGACCCAAGCCTGAAACTGAGTGCTTCTACTGCAAGGAAATGGTCACTGGAAGTGGAACTACCCAAGATACTTGGCCGATAAGAAGGATGACAAAGTGAACAAAGGTATATTTGATATACATGTTATTGATGTGTACTTTACTAGTGTTTATAGCAACCCCTCGGTATTTGATACTGGTTGTTGCTAAGAGTAGTAACTCGAAACAGGAGTTGCAAAATAAACAAAGACTAGTTAAAGGGTGAGGTGACGATGTGTGTTGGAAGTGATTCCAAGGTTGATAAGATCACCATCGCACACTCCATTTACCTTCGGGATTAGTGTTGAACCTAAAATAAATGTTATTTGGTGTTTGCATTGATCATAAATATGATTGGATCATGTTTATTGCGATACGGTTATTCATTTAATTCAAAGAATATTTGTTGTTCTGTTTACATGAATAAAACCTTCTGTGGTCATACACCCAATGTAAATGGTTTATTGAACCTCGATCGTAGTCATACACATTTTCATAATATTGAAGCCAATAGATGCAAAGTTAATAATGATAGTGCAACTTATTTGTGGCACTGCCGTTTAGGTCATATTGGTGTAAAGCGCATGAAGAAACTCCATGCTGATGGGCTTTTGGAATCACTTGATTATGAATCACTTGATGCTTGCGAACCATGCCTCATGGGCAAGATGACTAAGACTCCATTCTCTGGAACAGTGGAGCGAGCAACTGACTTATTGAAAATAATACATACTGATGTATGCGGTCCAATGAGTGTTGAGGCTCGCGGCGGGTATCGTTATTTTCTGACCTCCACAGATGATTTGAGCATATATAGGTATATCTACTTGATGAAACACAAGTCTGAAACATTTAAATAGTTCAAAGAATTTCAGAGTGAAGTGGAGAATCATTGTAACAGGAAAATAAAGTTTCTACGATATGATCGCGGAGGCGAATATTTGAGTTACGAGTTTGCCTTCATTTAAAACAATGTGGAATAGTTTCACAACTCACGCCACCTGGAACACCATAGCATAATGGTGTGTCCGAACGTCGTAACTGTACTTTATTAGATATGGTGCGATCTATGATATCTCTTACCGATTTACCTCTATCATTTTGGGGTTATGCATTAGAGACAGCTGCATTCACGTTAAATAGGGCACCGTCTAAATCCGTTGAGACGACACCGTATGAACTGTGGTTTAGCAAGAAACCTAAGCTGTCGTTTCTTAAAGTTTGGGGTTATGATGCTTATGTGAAAAAGCTTCAGCCTGATAAGCTCGAACCCAAATCGGAGAAGTGCATCTTCATAGGATACCCAAAAGAAACTGTTGGGTACACCTTCTATCACCGATCCGAAGGCAAGATATTTGTTGCTAAGAATGGATCCTTTCTAGAGAAGGAGTTTCTCTCGAAAGAAGTGAGTGGGAGGAAAGTAGAACTTGATGAGGTAATTGTACCTTCTCTCGAGTTGGAGAGTAGTTCATCACAAAAATCAGTTCCAGTGATGCCTACACCAATTAGTGAGGAAGTTAATGATGTTGATCGTGAAACTTCAGATCAAGTTACTACCGAACCTCGTAGGTCAACCAGAGTACGTTCCGCAACAAATTAGAACAGTAAACCTGTTCTGGAAGTCATGTTACTAGACCATGACGAACCTGCGAACTATGAGGAAGCGATGATGAGCCCAGATTCCGCAAAATGGCTTGAGGCCATGAAATCTGAGATGGGATCCATGTATGAAGAACAAAGTATGGACTTTGGTTGACTTGCCCGATGATTGGCAAGCCATTGAGAATAAATGGATCTTCAAGAGGAAGATGGACGCTGATAGTAGTGTTACTATCTACATAGCTCGAATTGTCGCAAAAGGTTTTCGACAAGTTCAAGGTGTTGACTGCGATGAGATTTTCTCACTCGTAGCGATGCTTAAGTCTGTCCGAATCATGTTAGCAATTGTCACATTTTATGAAATCTGGCAAATGGATGTCAAAACTGCATTCCTTAATGGATTTCTTAAAGAAGAGTTGTATATGATGCAACAAGAAGGTTTTGTCAATCCTAAAGGTGCTAACGAAGTGTGCAAGCTCCAGCGATCCATCTATGGACTGGTGCAAGCATCTCGGAGTTGGAATATACGCTTTGATGAGTTGATCAAAGAATATAGTTTTATACAGACTTGCGGTGAAGCCTGTATTTACAAGAAAGTGAGTGGGAGCACTACAACATTTCTGATAAGTATATGTGAATTACATATTGTTGATCGGAAATAATGTAGAATTTTCTGGAAAGCATAAAGGAGTGTTTGAAAGGAGTTTTTCAAAGAGCATAAGATGTGCTTGAGGGTCTTTCTCTTCATCTCCTATAAAAGCATGTTTAGTTACTTCGTGGATTAGTTTACAATCAATCGAATACTCAGGAGCAAAATTTGTAGGATGGACTATAGGAGATCTGGAGCCCATATATGGAGCACAATACTCTCTCAAAGACTTCTCCTCTTTCAGATAATGGACATCTCTACATAGCAAGTGTTAAGCTTAGTAGCTTGATTTTTTTGTAATTTTCCTTATAATTGAGTTTGTAGCTCCTGTGGAAAACACTCAAGATAATCTGGTAGAGAAGTTCTTCTAGAATGATTAGCGCCCATGTCACTAACAGAAAGCGTCTACAATAACAACACCTGCAAATCAGTTACGAAACAAATACTATGTGCTTAGTTTCCCAGCAACAGCGCCAGATAATGCTTGATGAGCTACAAGATACACATGGCAGTGTAGCACCTTCGTGTAAGTATCATAATAGTAATCGTCCCAATAAAGAATTGAGGAGAGTATTTATGAGTAGCATTTTTGTCACACGCGAGTTGTTACCGGTCTCATATGAAGTAACTATTTCAAAATCTGCAGAGGCTATTAGTGTCCTTTAGAACAAATATATTGGAGTAGTAAAAAGGATTGATTGTAGCAGCAAGAATAAGAACTTAGAAATAAAGAACATAAATTAAAGGCGGAAAATAAAGTTTGTTTCCTGCAAAAGAGAGATTAGGCGTGGAGAGAGGATCATGGTTACATCAAGCATTCCAGTGCGACGGTAATACAAATTACCTTGTATCGTGAGTCTAGTATTTCGATTGCTTGTTTAGTAGGTGGATCACCCTAGGGTTGTGGAACTCCTCCATGCGGGGTTACATTCCACTCTATGGTCCTGCTTCGACATTGCCACAGTGTGGTCGTCGTCACAATTAAGGTTGTTAAACCAGAACCATGTATTACGTTCGGTGGTTCACCATTATCTCATATCGTCTTTGTTCCTCATAGATATCTCCACCTGACACCTAAAGGTCACGGATTCCCTGAACAATATTTGTTACATGTGTATATCTTTAGATCATGCTACCTGGGCCCTTAAATTGGACAACACGCATTACGCTCATCACGGAATAACAACTTAATTACTAAGTAATCATACGACTATAAACACGAATGACGACATTTAGGATAGACACAAATTAATCTTACCATTGGCCTACATCTCCCATGTCTAGAGGGAGTTACTCACATATCATAGAAGAGTAACCAATCATCTCAGAGAATAATCCAATGAAAACCATATTAATAATACCGAGAACATCCACAATAAGATGAATGACTAAACCAGTCTCATTCTCTAGATGAGTATGAATAGAGTTATACACCCTCATCCTGCAACTTGGAATTCCTCTTATAATGGTAATGATGAGATGATATGAAGACGTGAAAAAAAGATGGAAAAGATCTCTGATAGTTCTTCTTCTCTGGATTTCTTCTCCCTCTGTTCTGGATGGAGTGGCGGTGACTAGGTCTCTTTGATGCTCGATGCCCCTTGACGAAGTTTTCTCCTGTAGATCAGGGGAGGTCGTCGGCGCCTGGTACGAGCGCTTGCACTCGTACTGGTGGCCATCTTGTGCTCTGTTGCCGCTGGTGCATTTTCTTCCAACATGAAAGTTGCTTCAAATGGCATGATTTTGTGTAAACTTGACTAGTTTCCTTAAATAAATTTTCCTTCCAAACATTTAAAAATGATTTTTATTCTCTCTTGAAGAATTATCATTAGAAATAACTGAGAAATAGCGAAAACCAAGTCAAAAATCTTCATGGAAAGTGATAAATTCTTGAGCCATTACTTGCTCTCTCGTAAGAGTGGTTGGGTAACCCCCAAGTATAAGGATGAAGTAACGTAGCACTAAGAATTCCCATTTATAGTAAGGTTTATCAAACCAGAAGGTGTTCTCCTAGCAAACAAAGTCACGAGTACCTACACACAAAGCACAACACACACTTGTCCCAACATTTCAAGAAGGTTTCCAAGCTTCTTGTCCTGCTAGTTACAAGCGTAAATTACACAGTATGGTAGGCATTGGTACATAGACAAAATAAAATAAATGGTACAAGAAAGAATAATATTTTTGTTATGGTTTTCAATTATGGAAAATAGACCCTCGGGGCCTTCACTAGTGGCATCTCTCCAAGCAGATAAGTGTGGTGTGGTAAACAAATTACAGTTGGGCAACGATTAAATTAAAATATTTATATTTACATTCATGGTATAATCTTGCATAGAAATTACCTCTATGGTATGTAGACTGATGCTACTCCCGTAGGAGTTGTTGGATTCCTCGAAGAGGAAAGATGATGTAGCACAGCAGGAGAAAGTATTTTCCTCAGTTAAGAACCAAGGTTTATCGAATCAGTAGGAGTCACCAAGCTAACAATATAAGCAACATATGCACACAAACACGAAACAAATTCTTGCACCCAACTTGGCAAGGGGGTTGTCAGTCCCCTTGTCTTGCCAGTTACAAAACTAAAAGCAAATACATAGTGATAATAGTGAATGGCAAAAGGTAAAGGAAAATAAATGAGTAAAATTATAAGAGCTTTGTATTAATGGAGAATGGACCGAGGGGACATAGGTTCACTAATGGCATGAACAAATTACTGTTGGGTAATTGACAAAATAGTGAAAATTTATAAGTATGATCATTCATGGGATAATATCACGCGGGTATTACATCCATGATAAGTGACCGTTAATCCTATTGCATCTACTAACATACTCCACCCCAAGACAGCTATCCAATATGCATCTCAAAATATTAAGTTTTCAAGAAACAAAGTAACGCAATAAGCAAGATGACATAATGTAGACAAGAAGATATCTAGCCGTAAGATTAAACCCCGCTGTTTTATTCTTAGAGGCAACAAGACAAATGTGTGTGTTGTCCCTTTCTGTCACTAGGATATAGAAATCGCCGCCAGATTGAACCCACTACTATGCACCACTTCCTCTGAAGAACTATTCATCTATCTTGGGCAGAGAAGACTCATATATCGAAAAGCATACATAGTTATTTAATTATGCAGCAAAGAAACTTCAAGAGATTCAATAGAAATCAATGAATAATATGATCATAAATCCACAATTCATCGGATTCCAACAAAAACACCACAAGAATTACATCGGATTGATCTCAAAAGAGAACGTGGTATTTAAGATCAGAGAGAGAGGAAGGGAGAAAGAGAGAGGGAGAGGGAGAAAGAAAGCCATCTAGCTACTAGTATGGACCCATAGGTCCTGAAGGAACTACTCACACACCATTATGGAGGCAACAAGGTTGATGAAGATTTCCACCTCAATGGTTTCCCCTCCGACAGAACTCCAGAACAGGGCTCCTAATGAGATTGCTTCTAACATAGGCTTGTGGCGGCGATAAAATTGTTTCGGGTCTCGCTCCAAGGGTTTTGGAATATTTCTGAATTTATAGGCCAAGAATTAGGTCAAGATGTGGCACATGGGTGCCACAAGCCTGGGTGCCCCCCAGGCCACGCCTTCCACCCTCGTGGAAACCTCGTGGGTCTTCTGATCTCCTGCCGAAGCTTCTGGTGTTCCTTTTGGTCCACATTCGTAGCCCAATAGCACACCCAAGTTGACCTATCTTTGCAGTGCTTTAGGCAAACAGATTAATAGAGACAAGTACGCTATCTATTTTATTTTTTAGCAAGAGTTGTTTGGCAATAAGGAAAGAGGAGATCAAGGCCATGGTCAATATTCAAAATGATGCCTTGAGTGAAAAGTATCTTGGTATGCCCATTGATGTAGGTAGAACGGAAAAATAGAATATTTAACTACCTTTGGTGACAGAGTCCGGGACAAGTTACAAGGTTGGTTGGATGGAGAAGTTACTTTCAAGGGCAGCCAAAGATGTTCTTATTAAATTAGTAGCACAGGGTGTCCCAACCTATTCAATGTCATGCTTCGAGTTACCTCGTAGTTTGTGTTCTCATATCAACTCTATGTTTCAAAAAATTTGGTAGGGTGGCAAAAAAAGGACAATACAAACCGACATGGGTTTCAAGGAAAGATATGTGCAAGATGAGCAGCAAGAGGTTTGGGCTTCCATGATATATAACTTTTCGTCCTAGCACTCTTGGCAAAGCATGGATGGAGGATTCTACAAAATCCTGACTCGCTAAGTGCTAGAATTTCAAGGCTAGGTATGACCCTCAAGGGCATCTTCTTGAAGCCGATCTGGGTAGCAACCCATCTCATATTTGGTGGTCTATTCATGAAGGAGTTCCAGTGCTAAAGCAAGCACTTATAAGAAGAATCGGTGATGCAGCATCACTAATGCATGAGACAATAATTGGATCCCACAAGACTGTTCCTTGCAACTGGTTGCATGCGTATTGATGCACTGGCAGACGTCGTCGAGTTCATTAACCAAGGAAGATCGAGAGTATGTTGAGTATGTTAGTCGCATTGATGGAAAAGGAAGCAAAAAACCATAGTGGTATTCGAGAGTAAAGATACTACTTTAAGAGGTTCACATGTGAAATGCCTAACATGTAGAGACACTACATATAAGTACAAAGCGGTAAGTATGCTTTTGGTAAATATGATTAAATTTTCATGTATAATATATGGAAAAAAATTTCACAGAAAGTATTCTATATGCTTAACCAAAATTTACAAACTTTGACTTAAGACAAAGCTAATATGCAGAGTAAACAAAAATGAAGGGAGTACATTTTAAAATATAAAATGATGTGATGCATTGACTCATATATCTTATTATTAAGATTTTTTTTAGTTTTAATCTGAACTGTGAGAATTACTAGCTAGTCAATCTGAATTTTTTTTCTTTCCTGGACCAGTAAGAACTCAAACTTGGGGATGTCAATCGTTACTTTAGATAGTTTTGGTACATATGAGAGAGTAGAGGATATAGGGAGTCAAATTGGTCATGCCATCAAGTCTTTAAAATCTCCCACGAGTTGTCATGGACTAGGTTCCTACCTATATAGATGCAATGAATTTTATGTAAGCATGGAAGTTCTGAATGGCTAAGGTATATATTTAAAGAATAAACGTTGACTAGTCCCATTTCCAAACCAAACGTTGTTCGTTGTGTTTAAAATATTATATTTAGCTAGGTTAACACCCCAAACATAAATCAAAACAATAGTGCCATAATCATATTGACTATAATCGATCATGTGTGTCACTCAAGACTTATTAATAGATAGAATGGCTTGAAATGGCTCTGTCGAATGTAGGTCCCTCCTAAACTTGTCTTCGTTCTACAAGATCTTAACACAAACACTTTAAGGACTATCCCCATGCCTTCCACTTTAATGCTTACCATGAGCTAGCAACCCAAATGGTCTCAATTAAGCAACGTGACACACATAGAGAAAGTGGTTACAAATAATCTTTCCATCCCGCCACATGAGATTTTTCTATGCCCTCCTATCGGTTACGAGCCACATCCACCAGGTCACCATGTCCGAATCTCTCCCCACACCTACCTGCTTGGAGTCCTCTTATCGTCCATCACCGCCTCATATGCCTTAGTCTTCTACGGGTCCGATTCTAGCATGGAAGTTCAGACCTAGATGTGGCACTAGAGGCGAGGATCTGGAGCTCAATCTTCGGCGGGGATGTTAGTATTGGGTGGCGCGGGTAGTGGATAATAAAGGGTGGCGCATGGCAAGGGACGAGTGTTGTGGTTCTACATTACATAGAAGGAGCCAAAGAAACAAGGGTGGCGAGTGAGGTTGTAGAGGAGGGGGTAAAGAGAGTGGCTATGGGTGTCGTTGGTGCGAGACTAACTTAGGATTGGACTAGGGGGTTGTGGCTGTTTTATTTACACTAATATATGGATTATATTAACTAAGGAAAAAGATTACAAACTGAGCATTCAGACGTAGAACAATTGCCCCACCTTTTATGTAATAAAAATGTAGAAACACATCAAAGCCCTTCAAATAATCCTTTTTAATTTAACCTTCTACCGCTTGCTTCTTTGTCGCATCGCCGGGGCAAAGAATGAAGACGAGAAAAGTGGCAGATGTGTTGCCCACACAAGAGCATATGCCTAAGGAAGACACGAACCCACTAGCTTCTTGATGCAGCCGACCAGTCCGACGAGAGGGGGTTTAAGCAAGGGCGCATTATTTGACACAATGTCTTCATTGCCATCTGAATGGTGCCATCGTGACCAAATCCTAACTATATGTTGAACACTCATAACTGGCGTTTCCCCGCATAACCCTCCGCCGAAGCAATGGGCGGGAGGGGAGGGAAACCCATGCATGGGAGGTGAAGATCTGGAGAAAGGAGGGATCCCAAAAGACGGTGATCATGTCTTTGTTTGTTAGAGACTTATCTTGAGGCATTTGGCTGTTAGACTAGCATTGCGGTCGTTGCTGGGCCATTTCAGCAATAAATCCCAATCAACTGTCCTATCACCATCTGATTTGCATGCACATTAATTTCAGGCATATCGATAGTGATCAAACTGCATGCACTCAGAATTCTTTCCCTTGGACTCATGATCTTATTCGCCTCCATAAACCATATACGAAGTATGTTCATCGTCATATCAGACCCTCAGGGGTTGGCCACGTCATTGCTCACGACGCTTAATAGTTTGAAATTGACATGTCGGTGACGTGCTTTAATTGTCACAAGTTAATTAAGTTAGAAGGAATCAATACCAGCCAATCCTGCAACAAATCACGTGATTTGTTGATTAGAAAATTCATTCAACGCAAGATTCCTCTATAGGAACCTTTAATTTCACGTCCGTGAATCTCCTACAATATTGCCAAGAGTTTTTAGCTCAAAGTTCGTACGTTGTATATGCAGGGTGCATTTCGAGTTGGTGAATATTTGTGTGTAGATCGATGCGTAGAACGTGATGCATCCATTGGTGAATATTCGTTCGTACGTTGTACATATCTTGTTTATTTATTCTTACTAGCAAAAAGGCTCGTGCATTGCAATGGGAGAAAAAAATGACCCTCTCGTATCTCTAGCTGAATCAGTTGGACAGATTGTGCGTGACCGGCAGGCAGGTTATGAGATCAAACCCTTCCATCGGTAATTTTATTTCTTGACAGCTCTTCAGGCCTGGGCCACAATGCACTGCCAGGTGGGCTTTCTCTGTTGGGCCAAAACAGGTGGCAAGTAACGAAACTAAGTAGCATATATGAAATTAATTGAAGCGGGACCAAATGAAGTAGGATGAAACTAAAAATATCACCTCTCTTTAATAGTAGGTATAAATTTAGCTCCAATTGCAGTGCGAATCTTCTGTTTACCGAATAGTTAAAGTTAAGCCATGGCTGGCAAATGTGTAACATGTGTTAACAATTACTCCAATAGTCTATATAAACCAGGTTATTTCCTCCGGCAATACACACTTAAGCTGTGTTACATTGTTGTAGATTGCAACAAGCTAGTTGTGACCGGAGGTATTGTTGTTCCAAGATCCGGCTCTGGTCTCTCTCCAATTGATTGAAGGTAATACTGTTTCCCAGTTCATCGTGCATGATCTTCGAGCTTTTAATTCCTATATTTGTCCCTTGTATGAGCTAGATGTGAAAATCCATGAGCTTTAATGTTCCCACGCGTATTTCTTTGCTGAGGGAGTACAAATCTTACTTAATCAACTGAGCAGATTTCTAACCTGCTGAGCTTGCAACGTAATACGTGATTCTATTAAGAATTTCGTCCCGTTTTTTATCAGAAACAGGGAGGGACCCATTTCTATTGAACCGGGTATTTCAGATTCTATGGGAAGCATAGGGACAGTTCAGATGACGGTGCAGGAGCTTGCTGGCGCCCTCGGCACGCCCGACGTGCCAGCCCAGTACATCGTGCGCGCGCACCAGGACCAACAGCTCGCCGCGGCGGTCGTTGCACCGGTCCCTGTCATTGACCTCGGCCGCCTTTTGAAGCACGGCGACGGCACCTCAAACGAGGCGGCGAAGCTCCGGTCAGCCATCGAGTCCTGGGGCCTCTTTATGGTAAGTGACAACCCTATGAGCTGCAGCTGCGTACTACCCCACTATTTTGGAGCAAGACCAAGCAGGAATATCCATGTCCTTTTGCATGTATCTTCTTGCAGGTCAGTAACCATGGTGTAGACGCCGTAATGGACGACATGATGGCCGCGTCGAGGGAGTTTTTCTGGCAGCCGCTCGAAGAGAAGCGGAGATACACCAACCTGATCAGCGGCGAGCGGTTCCAGTTCGAGGGGTACGGGAATGACCGGGTGAGCTCGCCGGACCAAATCCTTGATTGGACTGACCGCCTCTACCTTTTTTTTTTGAAACGGAGGCAAAAGCTTTGCCTCATCCATTAAATAAGAGAGAAAAGAGTTTGTTACAAGTCACCCAATTACACGGCATGCGGATTATTGTCGCAAAATTAAAGACCCTAGCTTTTTTGCACCGGCGACGATCCAAAGGTTGGCCTCAGTAGAGATGGAGGAGAGCAAGATTGTCGGTGGAGCACTCTTGTGTTTGAAAACTCTTGCGTTACGCTCGTTCCAAATTGTCCATGACACGAGCATGGTGAGGGATGCCTTGGCTTGTCGGTTTGGCGTGCCGTCGACGCAAGTACTCGCCCACCAATCTTTAACCGAGTCAAAGAAGGCCAAGCGAAAGTGTCTAGCCCGAGAATGAGGAATTTCTCGATGACCAATGACCAAAGCCTTCGAGTATAGCGGCATTTGTAGAAGAGGTGAAGTCTGCATTCTTGCACCCTCTTGCAAAAAGGGCAAAGATCACAATTTGGCCACCCACGCTTTGCCAACCTATCGGCGGTCCAAATTCTATCTTGGAGCGCCAACCAAGCAAAGAATTTGATTTTTGAAGGTGCCCAAGCCTTCCAAACCATCTTATCCATGGGTGAGAGGACCATCCCTAGGTATTGCGCCTTGTATGCGGAGGCCGCCGAGTATTGCCCACTTGTCGTATGTTTCCAAAGAATGTCGTCCTCGGTGAGATCGTCGAGATGGACCTCAAGGAGGAGCATCCAAAGAGCGAAGAACTGTGTGACGTGCTCAACAGAAACAACGGTGGGGGGTTTGATCTTGAGGATCCACGCATTGTGCTTGAGCGCCTCCCGCACCTTCCAATTTTTTCTCTTGGAGGCCTCATAGATGAGCGGAGCAATGTCCTTAGGCTTGCGCTAAGGAGCCAAGGAGAGTCCCAGAAGGGGGTCTTCGCGCCGTTACTAACGATGATGGTGGTGGAAGCATAGAAAAAATTGAGGTCCTCCTCGTCGCATGGGTTTCCCATCCCCACCCACATCTTGGTGGCATCCTTCCATTCATACCACGGCCACCGCAACCTGAGAGCCCGAGTGAACTTGTCGGTGTTGAGAACCCCAAGCCCCCCATACTCAAGAGGCCGGCAAATAATCTCCCAATTCCCCTTGCATTTTGCCCCCGTCGTCTTGTCCGAATCAGACCATAAGAAAGCTCTCTCGATCTTGTTCACATTGAGAAGGATGGTTGGTGGAATGACCAGCGGGGTGGCGGGGTAGACCACTTGGGATGTGATCATGGACTTGACAAGGGTCGTTCGCCCGATGGTGGTGATGTTTTGACCATCATAAGTTGATAACTTGCTCGCAACTTTGTCCACGAGAAATTGGAGGTCCATCAACTTGAGCTTCCAAACGGAGAGGGGCAGCCCCAAGTATCGCAAGGGGAACAAAGCCCGTGTTGCCGGCAAACTTTGGGTTAGGCGGCCCAAATCAAGATGGTTGCAGCGAATGGGCACCATAGAACTCTTCTGGAAATTGGTGCAATGGCCCGTAACCTCTCCGAAACCCCTCAAAATGCTTGCAAGGTTGTCCACGTCCTTTTTGACCGGGGCCAAGAAGACGGCTGTGTCATCCACGTACAGAGAGGTCCTCATCACGGCTCCCCTACCCCGGATTTTATGGAGGAGCCCCTTTCTCGTAGCTACATCTAGAATTCTTTGGAGCGGATCAATGGCGATGATGAAGAGAAACGGTGATATGGGATCTCCCTGCCGAAGACCTTTCCCATGCTTGATGGGACACCCGGCAATACCATTGAGAACGATCCTCGAGGATGAAGAGCTAAGGAGGGCCGCGATCCAGTCCCGGAATTTACTTGGGAAGCCTCGCCGTTGGAGAAGATCAAGCAAATACTCCAACTTAACAGAGTCGAAGGCCTTGCGAATATCAAGCTTGAAAAGGAGGGAAGGTGTCCTCCTCTTGTGGAGGCGCCGAGCGAGATTGCGAACATACAAAAAGTTGTCGTGGATACTTCTTGTTTTGATGAAGGCACTTTGGGCGTTGGAGACGAGGTTTGTCATGTGTGGGCCGAGCCTCATGGAGAGCACATTCGCGATAATTTTCGTGATTGCGTGGATGAGACTGATGGGCCTATAATCGGCGATCCCCTCCGCCCCTTCCTTCTTATTCAGGAGCACCACGTTTGCAAAGTTTAGCCACTGGAGGTTTGCAGTGTGTAGGGAGTCAAAGCGCGTGATAACCCTCATGAGGTCGTGCTTGATAATGTCCCAACACTTCTTGAAGAAGAGGCCCGTGAAACCATCCGGCCCCGGAGCCTTGTCACTTGGCATTGTCGTTGATCGCTTCGAGAACTTCACTCTCAGACATAGGGGAGTCAAGGCCAGGCAGATCGAGAGGTTCGAAATTTAGCTCCTCCCAATTGAAATCTTTGCGGCTTTGAGGGCCTCTGCTCATGACATTTGAAAAGTGGTCTTGGATTAGCTTCTCTTTGGCGTCGTGCTCGGTGACCCAACCAAGCTTGTTCTTGATTCTATGTATATGGTTTTTTCTTCTCCTTGCATTAACACGGCGGTGGAAGAACTTGGTATTGGCGTCCCCTTCTTTGAGATTGAAAATTCTTGCACATTGTTTCTTGCGAGATCTTTCGAGCGCACCCAAGGCGATGACCCTTCTCTTGAGCCTGGCTCGGAGCTCAAGTTCTTCGATGGAGAGAAGCCTATCCTCTTGGGCAATGTCGAGGCGTAGAATCACCAAAAGCGCTGCCTGAAGGTGAATTTTAGCCTTTGAGAAAAGGCCCCTACTCCACTCGGAGAGGCGGAGCCCCGTCTTCTTGAGCTTGTGATGTAGGATTTGGTATGGCTCAGTGTGTTCTACCCTCTCGTTCCACGCCTTTTGGACCACCGCATTGAAACCGGGCATGGATGCCCAAAATTTTTCAAATTTAAAGACCCGAGGTCTTCTTGGTCCCTTGTTGTCGGCAAGAAGTAGCGGACAGTGGTCGGAGAGGGAGGAGGAAAGCGCATTAAGGACATGGGTGTTGAAGGTTGTGTCCCACCCGGCATTGCAAAAGAACGAGTCTAGTTTGCACAAGGTAGGGTTTGCCCTCTCATTGCTCCACGTAAATCTCCGGTTTTGGAGGTGAATTTCTTTGAGCTCACAGCTCTGAAGTGTTGCCCTGAAACGATTGATCCTACTGCGGTTAACATTCCTCTTGTTTTTATCTCTAGCCCGGTATATTTGGTTGAAATCTCCGGTGGCAAGCCACGCCGTCCCAGGTGGCGGCTTCTCTGCCAGTAGCTCGGCAAAGAAAGCATCTTTGCAGGAGTAATCCGTGGGGCCATAGACGGAAGTGATCTTGAAGAGGACGTCGGTCCCTCTCACCCGGACCATGGCAGAAAGGCAGTACGTAGTGAAGTTAATGCAGGAAAGATCAACAAGCAGATCATCCCAAAGCATCAAGATGCCACCCCTGGTACCAGTTGCTGGCCTCTGCGCGAAGCTATGCAGCCTATGCCCGCCCAGGAAGGTTGCCGTGAACTGATCGACATGCTGGAGCTTTATCTCTTGGAGGCAAACGGCATGACAGGACGAGGAGGCGATCGTGGCATTGACAGTGGAGCGTCGATCCGGGCAGTTGAGACCCCTCACGTTCCAGCTCAGGAAATTGATCGGTTGTTCTATCATATTAAAACCAGGAGCACCTTGTAGCCTGGCCACATGGCGGAGGTGGCCGAAGCAGCAGCAACAGGGGCATGAACATGTTTGGGACGCACAGAGAACAGCCAAGGTTTGAAAGTTGCACATACAGCAGAACATTGCCATCCAGAGGAAACAGAACGTAGCCCACTAAGGATACATGGCCACAGGCCAACATACAGACTACTCCAAACACACAGAGCGCCCTTACACATGGACCAAACACCTAGCAGCTCATGATTTTGTACTAACATATTGAGACTAAGAAACCCCAGCTGGACAGAGCCAACGAGCAGTCAGGTGGCCGCCTGCTGAGCCGCGGTGCCGGCATCGCTCGTCTCCAGATCGAGAGCACCTCCCCCTCCATGCGCAATGAGGGCCTCCTCAACATCCGTCGCGCTGTCGTTGTCGAGTTTAAACAGCCCTCGCATGGCCACGATCACGTCAGGCGGCAGCTGCTCCTTGAATCGCTCCGCGAAGGCATCCATCGCGGCGTTAGTGACGTCTTCCCCATCCTTTGACAATGCCTAAGGTGTGGCACACTAGCATCTCAGCCGCCCTGGCCGCCGGAGGCGCCTTTGGGCGGCCTGCAGCCCGCGGTTTGCTGATGGAGAAGCCTCCACCGGTCTTGGAGATGTTGATCCCAGCCATTGTTTTCCGACGAGCCACTGGCGCCCTGACAGTTTTTGGGGTAGGGGAGGGCAGGATGGCGTCTTGGCGCTCTTGGAAAAGTGGTGCGAGGCACTGCAAGCCCACCGCACCACCAGCAGCAACGGCAGCCCTGCGCAGCCGCACCGGCGATGGTGTGCGCCGCAACGGACCACTGGACATCAGGGGAGGCGTCGGACCCGCCGGGCTCCAGCCGTGCCCATCAGTGGCCAAAGGAGGGGCAAGCACAGGCAGCGATTCGACGGCGCGTGCCGCGTCCCCACTTGCAGAGCCAGAGCCCAGGAGCACCGCGGCATGCCCCACGGCCGGGGCAGGCTCGGCAGAGCGGTGACGGGACACCACAACCATATCAGCAGCAGGGTAGCAGTCATCCTCAGCTGCAACGCTGCATGGTGTGCGGCAAGCGTCGGTGATCAAGGGTGGAGTCTGCGTAGCGGAGCTCATCAAGGGAGAGGCCTCAAATCCTGGAGGGCGCGATGCAGATGAAGACGACGAGGGGAGCACGGGCCTAGCCGGAGAGCAAATGCAGAGAGCTTCATTCGCAGTAGAATCAGCCACCAACACGGTCGACTGAGGCGCTTGCTTGGGCGGGGAAGAATCACGAGAGACTGTATGATCGGCAACAACATTGTCCACAAACTGACGGACCACCCTGACATCCGCGATGCTCGCGCCTATCACAGACGCAAGGGCCATTGCCACGGCCTTGCAAGAAGCATCGGATTGCGCCCCCGCGAGCCAAACAGTCGCCGCGTGACCTGAGCAGAGAGGTGCTTGCTTCAACGCATCCGGAGCAGTGGAACCTCCCACCCGTAGAGCAGCGTCACCGAGCTGCGGCCATGCCGACGAGGGCGGCGTCTGGGCTTGCGGAGGAGCAGGCCAACCACGAGCCGGTGGCCGGAGAGCGAGGGGAGCCACGGGTGGTGATGTCGCAGGCCGCCGCAGGGTCTTCAAGTCGCTGAGCGGACGCAATGCGTTGGTGCATCCTCGAGCACGATGACCTGGCCAGAGGCAGCGGGAGCACCTGAAGGGATCCCAACAGACCACAGCACGATGACCCGGAAATAGGCAGCGGCAGCATCTTCCGTGCATCCAGGCAGGAAGGGGACGCCGAGCAGGGGCCGGGGCAGGAGGCGCGGGCCACGCCGGGAGCACACGAGTTGCCATCCCTCGCCGGTCGCATCAGCATCACGCCTCGCATCCGCCGAGGAGCCGCTGCAGGAGGAGGACGAGGCGCCATGGCCGCGAGATGGCGGGACGATGATGATGGAAGCCAGCCGCGGCTGGGCTCCCTGGAGCTCGAGCAGCGTCTCCGGCACCAGCACCTCCGGTGCATCCCCTGGGATCTGGCCTTGGGGCGGAGACGAACGGACGAACGACCTGGATCTGGCGCCCTCCTGACCCGGCAGCGAAGACACGCTTGCAGAAACAACCTGAGGGATGAAATCCAGCGGCAGGCAAGCCGGAGGAGGTGGAAGCAGGCAAGGGCGCGGGGGGCTGGTGGTGGCCGGCGTCGGGATGGGATGGTGGGACCGCCTCTACCTCAAGGTGGAGCCAGAGGACGAGCGGCACGTCGCCCTCTGGCCAGCCCAGCCCAAAACCTTTAGGTGATCGACCCCACAGAGCAATGTCTTCACCAATTTCCTGGCTCGAGAGAGCATTTGTTGACGAATCATGTCATCATGAGAAATATATTATTGTTGCAGGGATGCTCTGCACGAGTTTACGAAGAAATGTGGGGGAGTGAAGGACGATCTGCTCAGGGCAATGGCGAAGCTGCTGGAACTTAACGACGATGATTACTTTGTGAAACACTTTGGAGAGAGGCCTCTTACTAACGCGAGGTGCAGCTACTACCCGGAGTGTCCAAGGCCGGAGCTCGTGTTTGGCCTTAAGCCCCACTCCGATGGAACTGTTGTTACAGTCCTCATGGTCGATGACAGGATTGGTGGCCTTCAAGTTCTCAAAGATGGGGTCTGGTGGGATGTACCGATCGTACCTCACACATTACTCCTGATTATAGGAGATCAAACTGAGGTACGCTTGTGAAATCAAATCTATATCCTGAAAATGTATTGTTTTGTAAAATAATTATTTATTTCCACCTTAATTGGCAATGTAGATAGTTTTTGAGTACTAGTCAAAGTTACAAAGTTTACTACATCTAGGACCGATATATATTCATGAACGGAGGTGGTACGTATAAACTAGTGCATAGGCTGATCAGGTAAAGACATTATGGTTTGCTTTTCCATGAAAAATGATTTCAAAGTATAACACAATTATAAGCATATTCTACCACATCCATATGAAACATGATAGTCCAAGTTACATGGAGGGAATCTCGAAACTTCAAATCTTCAACACTGAGTTTTCTCCAAAATATATAACCTCCCAGGCTGATGAAGGTTAAGCTTTTTGTGACATAGATAATGAGCAATGGGATCTTAAAAAGCCCTGTGCATAGGGTCGTGACAAACACAAAGAAAGAGAGACTATCGGTGGCACTAGACTACTCTGTTGATCCTAAGAAAGAAATCGAGCCATCGGCTCAGTTGATCAATGAAAAGAGGTCGGCGTTGTACACAAAAGTGAAGATCAAGGACTACTTTGCTAGAAATTACAATGATTTTACTCAAGGCAAAATGGCTATCGATACAGTGAAGGTCTAACTAAGTCTGCTATCATTGCTTGCATTCAATAAAATGTGGCGATTTTGCGACACAGGTTTTCATCATCTATTCATGTATCATCGCATCCCTAAGTGTATTCACTCTCTTTCTCAATAACACATGTTTCAGTTTTTGGCATGGTTTACATGCTAATAAAAAAAGAGTTATGATGATTGTATATTTGTACCATGAAAAGGTATGTGATGATAATAATTTCACATGAGAAGAAATCCAAATAACTTTCTGGGTCGTATGAACTTGCGTCCCGGATGCTAAGTTACAATGGTAATCAATGCGTCGAAGGTTTTAGTAGAAACTAAAGGATGTATTTTAAATTGACAGTTATTAGGAGGCCTAATTTGCCGTAAGGGAGTCATGCTAATAATACTTCTAGTTGTAGGTATAAGTATAACGATCAACAAAGCCTTGCAAACAACAACGGAAAGCTAAATGTTGCGCAAATGGGCATACTAGACAAATAGAGCTGTGCACATGAAACACACCTCATCGTTTAAGAAATATCGTGCATTTAAAAAAAATCAACAAAGTGGTTCCACTAGTACAGAAATGAGCATTAGATGCGTCCTCTGGAGATGGTTTTGACCCCAAAAAATCCAGCTCCATGTAATAGCCTATAAGAGATGATTATATTTTTATTTTATTTTATTGCGGGAAGAGATGGTTATATTTGTTAGCAAAACTATTGGAGGCGGTTTCAAAAGTGGAATCGCATATAGTATTAGGTGGAGGTGGTTCGTTTGATGAGACCACCTCTAGTTTCTGGGATCCTTGGGCAGTTTTGTGTTCTAAACTTCTTTGATTATTTAGTACCTCAGGGCACCCTAGGGCGTACCTGGCGATGCTGAGATTCTGATTTAAACTTGGCACATGTTGAACGTTCACGAACATCATAGTCCGCTCATATGCAAGTGGATGTTGTATCTCAAGCTGGATCATCCACCATACACCCAATGACATGAGCCAAAACTTGGCATGTGTCTCCAACCGGACCAGGGTAACTGACTGACCGCCATTAGTATAAATGAATCTACAACTTCTTTTGTTTCTATCCTAGTGTTTTCTTTTTAACCAAAGTCATATGCAGCATGTTGTTGATGCCTAAGAGCTACTGCTAATGTTTGTAGAGGCCACACTACTCGAGTGGGCCTTGAGGCTCAGCCCTCGCGGAGCCCCGTTACTCTTGGAGGTGTGTTGCTTTCGCCTAACATGATTCTCAGCTCACTAAAAGTTTGCCAGTACCATCGGTTGGGTGACTTTATTTAGCCCATCAATTTATATTGCTCCCTCCGGAAGATCTATTGGGCCACTACAAAATCGATGATTTCTTCTGACGAGCCACTTGTGTCATGTAAAGCCGATTTATATCAACAAAAATAGTTTCTTCGCAGTTTTCGACTAGCACACGGTCTAAGCGTTGCCACAGAAAAGTAAATACTGACGGTACCACTTTTGCGTCAACAGATACATCTCCAACGTATCTATAATTTTTTATCGTTCCATGTTGTTATATTATCAATCTAGGATGTTTTATAATCATTTTATAGTCATTTTATATCATTTTTTGGTACTAACCTATTGACATAGTGCCAAGTGCCAGTTGTTGTTTTCTGCATGTTTTTTACATCGCAGGAAATCAATACCAAACGGAGTCCAAATGCAACGAAACTTTATGGAGATTTTTTATGGACCAGAAGACACCCAATGGGCCAAGGCGGTGCCTGGGGGTGCTCCGAGGGGAGCACAACCCACCAGGGCGCGCCAGGAGGCCCAGGCGCGCCCTGGTGGGTTGTGCCCACCTCGGGTGCCCCCCGGACCGCCTCTTTGCTCTATAAATACCCAAATATTTCAGAAACCCTAGGGGAGTCGACGAAAATCAATTCCAGCTACCGCGGAGTCTAGAACCATCAGATCCAATCTAGACACCATCACGGAGGGGTTCACCACTTCCATTGGTGCCTCTCCGATGATGCGTGAGTAGTTCTTTATAGACCTTCGGGTCCGTAGTTAGTAGCTAGATGGCTTCCTCTCTCTCGTTTGATTCTCAATACAATGGTCTCTTGGAGATCCATATGATGTAACTCTTTTTGTGGTGTGTTTGTTGGGATCGAATGAACTTTGAGTTTATAATCAGATCTATCTTTTTATATTCATGAAAGTTATTTGAGTTTCTTTGATCTCTTATATGCATGATTGCTTATAGCCTCGTATTTCTTCTCCGATATTTGAGTTTTGTTTGGCCAACTTGATCTATTTATCTTGCAATGGGAAGAGGTGCTTTGTAGTGGGTTCGATCTTACAGTGCTTGATCCTAGTGACAGAAGGGGAACCGACACGTATGTATTGTTGCTACTAAGGATAAAACGATGGGTCTATCTCTACATAAATAGATCTTGTCTACATCATGTCATCGTTCTTATTGCATTACTTCGTTTCTCCATGAACTTAATACAATAGATGCATGCTGGATAGCGGTCGATGTGTGGAGTAATAGTAGTAGATGCAGGCAGGAGTCGGTCTACTAATCTTGGACGTGATGCCTATGTAATGATCATTGCCTGGATATCGTCATGATTATTTGAAATTCTATCAATTGCCCAACAGTAATTTGTTTACCCACCGTTTGCTATTTTTCTCGAGAGAAGCCACTAGTTAAACCTATGGCCCCCGGGTCTCTTTCTCATATTATTTGCCTTTGTGGTCTACTTTTCCTTTCCTTTTATTTTCAGATCTATCAAACCAAAAATGCAAAAATACCTTACTATAATTTATTCTTCTTTATTTTATTTGGCGTTCGATCTATCAATCTACTACAATTTTATTCACGTCCGTTTGCCTATCTTGGGGCGCCGCTACCCGAAAGGGATTGACAACCCCTTTTACACGTCGGGTTGCGAGTAGTTATTATTTGTGTGCACTGGCTGTTTACGTTGTGTTGCTTGGTTCTTCTACTGGTTCGATAACCTTGGTCTCATAACTGAGGGAAATACTTACCGCCGTTGTGCTGCATCATCCCTTCCTCTTTGGGGAAATACCGACGTAGCTTCAAGCCGCATCAAAAGGAATTTCTGGCGCCGTTGTCGGGGAAGATCTTCAACATATACCAGGTTCCTAATCACAATTCTCATCTCCTCGCAATTTACATTATTTACCATTTGTCTCTCGTTTTCCTCTCCCCCACTTCACAAAAATTTGTCGTTTTATTTGCCCTCTTTTTCGTTCGCCGTTTTCTTGCCGAACATATATGTGTTCTTGCTTTCTAGCCATAATGGCTGGCGTGCCTACTCCTCCTTTGTCACCATATTTTGAAGTTCTTTACTTCAAGCAAAGACAAGGAGCAAATTTAAAAGATGCTTGGTATAGGCTTATGGAATCTTATCGTATTTGCAATCTAAAAGGGGATGCTAAGATCTTGCTTCGTAATTTTTACATAGGATTAGCCTTGCATCATAGACAACTCCTAGATTTTGCCGCTAAAGTGAATTTTATCGAGCTTGATGCTAATGTTGCCTATGAAATTTTAGAAGGAATTCTGGGGGTTCCACCTCAAAAGAAGGGGTTTTCTTTCACCCCAGAGGGAGTTCAAATGTTAGATAAACTTGGTGATTTGCATAAACATATGGTTGAATTACAAAAATATAATGAACCCCTCAAACATCTTAATGGTAGTATCAATCGCATGAATACCTTGATTACTCTCTACAACAAGCGATTGGACATTTTGGATCTGAAGATGCTTTCTTTTCCGGAGAATTTAGGGAAGCGTAAAGAGCCTCCCGGCTTTGAGAAAACCCTTACAAAAATTGCCAAAACTACGGATGACAAAACTTAGATCCTTGCTATATGCCTAGCTAAGGGCGTAAAATTATAGCGCTTGTTGGGAGGCAACCCAATGAATAAAATTTATTTTTGCTTTTCGCTTTCTGTTCTTGAGTGTTAGAACACTTATGCTACTGTTATGATTGTGTTTTTTGTGTTTCAATTAGTGTTTGTGCCAAGTAAATCCTTGATCTTCTTGAGTGATAGTTGTTTGATCTTGCTGAGAAACAAAAACTTATGCACTCACGAAAATAGTTTTCATAAATCACAGAAACGTGCTTTTACCCTGATTCCTTTTGCAGAAGATTAATATACAAATTACTCAGGTCGTCCTAATTTGTCAGAATTTTTGGAGTTTCAGAAGTATTCGAAATATCCAGATTGCTACAGACAGTTCTGTTTTTGACAGATTCTGTTTTCTTTGCGTTGTGTGCTTGTTTTGATGGCTCTATGGTTTTCTTTGATGAGTTTTTTGCCATAGAAAAGTTGGAATACAGTAGATATAATGCAAGAAAAAAATATGAATTGGTTTTTCTACAGCATACTAACGGATCTCATGAAGGTTTTGTTGAGTTTTGTGTGATTGAAGTTTTCAAGTTTTGGGTTATCTTACGATGGATGAAGGAATAAGGAGTAAGAAGAGCCTAGGCTTGGGGATGCCCCGGCATCCCAAGCTATTATCCAAAAGAGAGCAAGCAACTAAGCTTGGGGATGCCCCGAGTGGCATCCCCTCTTTCTTCTAACGACCATCGGTATTTTTACTCGAAGCTATATTTTTATTCGTCACATACTATGTGTTTTGCTTGGAGCGTCTTGTATGTATGAGTCTTTGCTTGTTTTATTTTGTGTTTTAAGTCTTGATTCCTTGCTGAACATGCCTATTTGAGAGAGCCAAAATTATGTCATGACTTGTTAGAATTGCTCCCTATGCTTCACTTATTTTTTATGAGCTATGGACTTGCTCTAGTGCTTCACTTATATCTTTTTGAGCACGGCGTGCTTTAGTATTTTTGAAGAAATACTCTCTTGCTTCACTTAGATTTATTTGAGAGTTAGTAATTTTTTTAAGAAATTCTCTCTTGCTTCACTTAAATTAATTTGAGAGAAAGAAATATTATGCTCATGATCTTCACTTATATTTGTTTGAGCTTATGAAAAGCAACACATGTAAATTAGTTCCAAACTGATAGATATCCAAGAAGGATATAATAAAAACTTTCATGAAGATCATTGCACAAAATAAACTTGATTCTTAATAATAGTTTTGAGATATGATGATGTGATATGTGAGCCATCTTGATGAGTAATTATGCTTTAGTAAGAATATATGTTAAGGTTTGTGATTCCCTATGCAAGCACGAAAGTCAATAATTATGCAATGAAATTATATCCTACTTGTGGTGCATTATTCGGTGTTAATTATGCTTAATGCTCGCTTATGAGATTATTCGTTTCTTGGTTGGTCGCTTCTCAATCTTTTGCTAGCCTTCATTTTGCACTAAGTATGATCACTACTTGTGCATCCAAAAACCTTTAAACCAGTTTTGCCACATGAGTCCACTATATCTACCTACATGCGGTATTCTTTTGCCGTTCTAAGCAAATTTGTATGTGCCATCTCTAATTTTCAAAATAAACTTCTCTTTTGTGTGTTTGTACCGCTTGCGAGGCGGTGAGGGGTGGCTAATATTTTCCATGCTAGATGTGTTATTCTCACGATGAGTGTTTATTCACTTGTCATTGCACGAGAGTAAGTCAAAGGTATTAGGGATGCCCAGTCCCGAAATGAAAAATGAATTTACTTTATGTTTTCAAATAATAAATTCCTTGGAAAGTATTGGTATGGAAGGCAACCGTGGATTCGGCTAGCCATGGAAAGTGAAAGTATGGTGGAAAAAGGAATAAATTTTATTTTCTGTTTGGGAACCGCCTATGATATATCTAGCATGGAAAGTGTTGGGAACTCTAAGTCATTTTCATTGGTGGGAAGGACACGCCTCCCAAAATATTTTATCTCTAAATTTTTCGCTTTGAGCTCTGACACCTCTACAAATCCCTACTTCCCTCTATGAAGGGCTTTTCTTTTACTTTATGCAATTTTTATTTTGAATCTGAGTCTCCATCTTCTCTTATAAAGCACCGACTAGGAGGCACTATGATTGTACTTGAGCATTGGGTGTAGTTAATATGCGAGTGTGTTTCATGAATGGATCGATGATTAAGCATGATGGGCTAGGGATAGCGTATTTTAGCGTTGATATTTTGAAAGACATAGTTGCTTGTTGATATGCTTGAGTATTTAAGTTGTCATGTCAAAACTAGACCATTGCTTTGAACAATATAAAAGTCCAAATGTCCATGCTCTAAAGAAAAGAATTATGAGATGACATGTTAGGCAGCATTCCACATCAAAAAATTATGTTTTATCACTTACCTACTCGAGGACGAGCAGGAGTTAAGCTTGGGGATGCTGATACGTCTCCAACGTATCTATAATTTTTGAGTGTTCTATGCTGTTATATTATCAATCTTGGATGTTTTATAATCAATTTATAGTCATTTTATACCATTTTTTGGTACTAACCTATTGACATAGTGCCAAGTGTCAGTTGCTGTTTTCTGCATGTTTTTTACATCGCAGGAAATCAATACCAAACAGAGTCCAAATGCAACGAAACTTTACGGAGATTTTTATGGACCAGAAGACACCCAATGGGCCAAGGCAGCGCCTGGGGGGTGCTCCGAGGGGAGCACAACCCACCAGGGAGCGCCCGGAGGCCCAAGCGCGCCCTGCTGGGTTATGCCCACCTTGGGTGCCCCCGGACCGCCTCTTTGCTCTATAAATACCCCAATATTCCAGAAACCCTAGGGGAGTCGACGAAAATCAATTCCAGCTACCGCGGAGTCTAGAACCATCAAATCCAATCTAGACACCATCACGGAGGGGTTCACCACTTCCATTGGTGCCTCTCCGATGATGCGTGAGTAGTTCTTTATAGACCTTCGGGTCCGTAGTTAGTAGCTAGATGGCTTCCTCTCTCTCGTTTGATTCTCAATACAATGGTCTCTTGGAGATCCATATGATGTAACTCTTTTTGCGGTGTGTTTGTTGGGATCGGATGAACTTTGAGTTTATGACCAGATCTATCTTTTTATATCCATGAAAGTTATTTGAGTTTATTTGATCTCTTATATGCTTGATTGCTTATAGCCTCGTATTTCTTCTCCTATATTTGGGTTTAGTTTGGCCAACTTGATCTATTTATCTTGCAATGGGAAGAGGTACTTTGTAGTGGGTTCGATCTTACGGTGCTTGATCCTAGTGACAGAAGGGGAACCGACATGTATGTATTGTTGCTACTAAGGATAAAACGATGGGTCTATCTCTACATAAATAGATCTTGTCTACATCATGTCATCGTTCTTATTGCATTACTCCGTTTCTCCATGAACTTAATACAATAGATGCATGCTGGATAGCGGTCGATATGTGGAGTAATAATAGTAGATGCAGGCAGGAGTCGGACTACTAATCTTGGACATGATGCCTATGTAATGATCATTGCCTGGATATCGTCATGATTATTTGAAGTTCTATCAATTTCCCAACAGTAATTTGTGTACCCACCGTTTGCTATTTTTCTCGAGAGAAGCCACTAGTGAAACCTACGCCCCCCGGGTCTCTTTCTCATAATATTTGCCTTTGCGATCTACTTTTCCTTTGCTTTTATTTTCAGATCTATTAAACCAAAAATACAAAAATACCTTGCTGCAATTTATTCTTATTTATTTTATTTGGCGTTCGATCTATCAATCTACTACAATTTTATTCGCGTCCGTTTGCCTATCTTGGGGCGCCGCTACCCGAAAGGGATTGACAACCCCTTTTACACGTCGGGTTGCGAGTATTTTTTATTTGTGTGCAGGGGTTGTTTACGTTGTGTTGCTTGGTTCTCCTACTGGTTCGATAATCTTGGTCTCATAACTGAGGGAAATACCTACCGTCGCTGTGCTACATCATCCATTCCTCTTTGGGGAATTACCGACGTAGCTTCAAGCCGCATCATCCACTAAGATCATATCTTGCTGTTGGTTCCTGCTTTGTCACCAAAATCTATTTTTAGTGATAGCCAAGGACTTTCACCATTTGGTCAGCTGATTTGTTGCTTCTATTGTTTCCAATGGAATTAAACAGTCACTAACAATCTGTACGTCCAGGTTTGATGGGACAACGATTTTGACATATCAGTCTAGATGATGCTCATGTGGCTGCTTACATGCAGGTCCAGATGTTGATGACTTGGTTGCTCACATGTGGGTCCATACGTTGGTGACGGCATGCATTTCCGTCACAATTTGTAGGTAGCGTTGATTTGGTTAATATTTCAATTTGCAATCAAATTTGAATTTATTAGTTTTGGTAAATTTAAAAATGAAATTTAAAACAACTATGATTAATGTTGAAACTTAACATGTTTAACACAACTATATCACGCAATATCACGTTGAAGAAAATATCACACAAGATATAATAAGACATGCACCATCAGGGTTGTGAGAAGCCGTTTTGAGAACCCAGCGCAACTTTGTTAAGATGAAACTCATAATGTCTTCCAGTTCTTGTTGCTTCTTTTCAAGAGAAGTGTTTCTATCTTTTGAGCTCTTCTATTTTCTTGTTGTTGAGCAACCATTCTTGAATTCAAGTCTTGTTGATACCTTTAAGTTGCCGCTTTCCCTTTGAATCCTGAGTTAGCCTTTCTTCAAGCTCCCTCGTGCATTCCTGAAAGGTTGATCTCTGTCTAGAGCTAGATGAGCAACCATGCTTGCAAGAAACGTGCTCGATGAGCTCTCTTCCTTGAGGACCTCTACAAAAAATCTGTAGATCAATTTCTTGGCGGCGCACCATCTAGTGGAGGTGCGAGTTTTCTTGGACTGCATTTCATCCTACAAAATGATTGAACGTTGTTAGTACAGTGTTATAACTATTTGATTTTTTGGCTGCGGCACACTACATTTGAATTTGAAATGTTACAAAAGACTTATGTATTCAACTTATGCACTCTCACTCATGTTCTCATCCTTCTTTCTGGTGTGGGTTGCTTTAAAAACATTCATCTGAGAATGGTTCCTCATTGTTTTCCTTGGACTCCTACATGAAATTGGGAATGATACAGTACCACATGACATGTACTTATCGAGATATATAATTTACATTAAGGTAGTTAAAATACTTACCATGCAGTTGTATTGTGAAACATAGCATTTAGAGTCAGTGATTTGGCGATGCTTGACATCACTTCAGTTTGCTTTATCCTTTGCACATATTTTCTAAGATTTAAGGCTTGTATTGTGTATGTCTTGAAGTTCTGATATATGCAAGTACAACTTCAATCTGACATTGGTCTAGTAGTTCATCCAAAAATGCTTCTATATGATTATATGGCTTCAACATCATCGCTTGCACATTATTAACATTTTTAACCCTGTTGTAATATTCTCCTTTGAGTCGATCGCCGTGTCTGAGTCTAGTGGCATGGGCTTGTAACCCCACCCTACCTTGGAGGGGGGGGGCACTATAGCTCCGTGAGCAGTTTGGGGAAGATTCTATGAACCGGTTCATGCCAGTTTTAGAACTTCATGTGTTTGTTTTTCCTTATTTTTGTCATATGTGCTTTTTATTGGGGTTTTCGGGTTTTGTTTTTCAAATACATGTTGACATTTTTTAACACAGGTAGTACATTTTTTGTATACAAGCGTAACATTCTTTATACACGCATAACATTTTTCAAATACATGATGGTTACATTTTTAAATACATGTTTGAACTCTTTTTTGAATACGTGTTGAACATTTTCAAATACACGTTTATATTTTTGAATGGTACAACTCATGAACTTTTTTTAATGGTAGGAAATAGTTTTCAAAATTTTATGTGATTATTTTCAAAATTTTATAAGAATAATTTTTGAATGGTATGGAACGAATTAACCCTTTATAGATGATAGAAACTTTTTTTGAAACCCATGACTATTTTCTAAATGTGATGACCATTTTTTTAATGCTATCAACATTTTTTTAAAAGATTTGCAAACAATAGAATTTTTGAAATGAAAATGAGAAAACGCATAGGTAACTTTCTGTTGAGCCGGTCCATTGACTCCCTCGGCCGCATCTGAATTTCAAATTTAGCCCCTTTAAAGTTAAGCAAGTTTGTTTACTGTAAGACGTATGGCGCGAGCTCTATGTCTCGCATTAAGTGAGATGGTAGCAGCTCTCACTGCTGCTTTTCCCTCTCCCATCGCATTGTATTGGGCCGGCCCATTCACGCGCGCATATTAGGTAAAAATAACAGAGGAAATGGGGGAAGCAGGGATACATGGTCAACATTTTTTTCTTCTCTGATTTTTTTCATTCTTTTTTGCATTTTGTTAGTATTGTTTATTTTATTTCTTCTCTGTTTTTCATCCTTTCTTGCATTTTTTTTCCTATTTTCGGTTTTATTTGTTCTTTTGGTTATTGTTCTAATACGCGTCTAACATTTTTCCAATACAAATTTTGTAATACATGGTCAACATTTTTTTTCTATACACAGTTGTAACATTTTTCAAATAGAAGATTAATATTGTTTGAATACATGGTCAACACTTCTTCTATGAATTTTAACATTTTTTAAATCCCTGATTAATAATTTTTAAATAAAAATATTAACATTTGGATACATGGTTAACATTTTTCTATACACATTAAGATTTTACAAACACTTGATTAACATTTTCAAATACTTGTTCAACATTATTTAAGACTAATATTTTTATATACATGATCTAAAAATTTTGTCATTTTTTTAATACATGGTCAACATTTTTCTATACACATTTAACATTTTTCAAATGCTTGATTAACATTTTTCAAATACTTGTGCAACCTTTTTTAATGTTTGATTAACATTTTCTATATAGTGATAAAAAATCGTCATTTTTCTAATACATGCTCAAAAAAAATTCACATTTAACATTTTCTAAATGCTTGATTAACATATTTCAAATACCTGTTCCTCATTTGTTTTTCAAAATGATTGATAAACATTTTTTATATACATGATGAAAGCAATTCATCATTTTTTTTATACATGGTCAAGACTTTTTGTATACACATTTAAAATTTTCCAAATGCTTGATTAAAAATTTTAAAACACATGTTCAACATTTTTTTAAATGCTTGATTAACATTTTTTAAATACATGATCAAATTGTTTCACACAAAATTAATTTTTTTTGTATGCCTTTTTCGTATACGTGATAAACATTTTCTCTGTACACATTTAACGTTTTATGTAGATTGATTTTGTAATATATTTATTTTTAGTATTTGGAAGCATAAACAAGTAAAATAGCAAAAAACGAAAAAAGGTGAAAAAACAAATAAAAACGAGACATATCAGCGCACCTGGGCTGGCCCAACTCGCCCGAGACATATCAGCGCCCGGCGCATGGGTCCATAAAATTTCAACAAACTCCGATCAGTTCCGATCATCCCGTGACGAGCATGATCCAAACATTGGACCCATGGCCGATTCCACCGCGCACCCGCCACCGGCGGTGGACCGGCGAGTCCAGCGGCTGGCTACCCGCGTCTCCATCGCACTCGCCGGTGCGGCCTCGCTCATTCTCATGTACCTCGGCTTTTCCGCGTCGCACACCATGTCCCCATCTACCTTCGCCCGCAACTCCTGCGACGCCGCTTTCCGCCGTGTCCTGACCCCGGACCGCCGCGTCGCTCAGCTCCGCTCATCCTCTGACTGGCGCCACCGCTCCGTCGCGCTTGCCTCGTCCGTCGTCTCCCCGCTCTGTGGCCTCCGCCTCTTGGTCGGCTCCTCCCACGTCCTCTGCCTCGCCGCGGGAGCCGGCAACGCCGTCGACGCGCTCAACGCAGCGAGAGTCAGCGTGGTCACCGTGATCGATCTTGTTGACTTCTCTCCGCTCGTCCGTCGCGCCGACCACCACCGCCTCCCCTTCTCCGACAACCCTGCGGGGTTCGCCGGCTCGCTCTTCCCGACTCGTGGCGCCGCCGAGGCTGAGCGCGCTGTCCTCCACGGTGGCCCATCGCGCTCGTCGTCGAACGGGAGCTGGACCCCGGTGCCCGTCGCCGGTGCTCTTCAAGAGGTCACGCGTCTTGGATGCCAGGGTTGTCACCTTGGATGGATCCCAAGTCAGGTTGCTATTTTTTCAGAGTAATGACACCACCCTGAACCCGCGATGATACACTGTAAGTAATTCTCATGTTCATTATGTTGTTGCTCTGTTAAGATCAAACACTAGATTTTATTGGAAGCGGAGTATCTATGCGCGAGCTCATATGAGCCCGTTATCTAGGGCGTTGGCTGAAGCATGGAGATATGTGCCAGTTCTAAATACGGGAGGGGTTGGCGAGTTAGTAAATGTCCACTGTCGCGAAATACGTAGATGGCAGGCGTCGGTGGTGGGCCGCAGTTTCACGGGCGGATAAACGTCCGTTTGTGGTTGACGAGTTGGGCCGTGGATCAGAACAGTAATTCGACGTCTAGTCCGTGGCCCCGAATGTGAGCTTTTCCGTTCGCTGGGCCCATGGTAGGAACCAACTGCGCGGTCTGGTGGCTTCGGCTAGGGTAAAGCTGACCTAATTATCGAAGGCCTGGTGGTGAGCGGCGGCGCCGACGGCGGAGGTGAGGGCGACAAGGATGGAGTTCCTGATGCAACCTGTAGACGGGTATGTACTCTAGATATGTGGCTTTCTTCTAGAGATTTGTAAACCGTAAATGTGGTGATTCTGAGCGGATTTGCGTGAGCGTCGGGCAGATCTAACTTCCTGGAGGAAGTTGGGGAGAGTTTGGTGCCGGCACCGGAGCGGGCGGATGCGCTCGATGTGAAGATGGTGGCGGCGCATGTGACGGAAGGACATCAGTTGGCGGTTGAGGTTCAGCCGGCAGCTACAGGGGAGGCGCAGATGTTGATGCTCAGTGAAGGAGCGCAGGACAGGAGGGACGTGTCTCCACCAAGCTCGGAGCTATCTACTGGGAAGATGAACCAACGAGCTCCTGGATGGAATAAGAGGTTAGTTCATGGCGTGCATATGTACTTTACTTGATGATGTGCCTCTGGGCTGAGCAAGACGATGATCGTTGTGTCATACCAGTAACTGAATATGTTGTTGCTATCGACTGGAATGAAATGGTTTAGGAAAATAGACGGTACTGAATTTTTTAGGAGGTTGGACTGAAGAAGGAACCTCATAACTGAATTAGTAGTTGCATATTGAGGCAGTTAACAGGGGCTTGATCATTTTGACGAGAAGTAGTGGCATATTTGGGTAACATCCTTTATTTGTGATTTGTATTTGTAGATTATTACAAGCAAGGCAGTGAGGTCTCTGCATTGTTTGGAAGTAGGAAATTCACCCATGTGTTTACATGATTCATTCGATGGGCAGTAGCTGTGAGTGAAAACAAAATATTGTAGTGATGCGGGTGTGAATTTGGGAGTAAGATCGGTTGATAAAAACATTCCCTAACAGGTTAGGTCCAATTGAGATAAGTAGAAAACATGGATGTCTCCCCTGTTTCTAGGACCTGGGCGACGTGACATGTATCGAGGTCTTTTTCTCTATGTAATACCTGTTTCTCTGGATAGTAATGAGAGTTTGCAAAGGGCATGTGTTCCCTGTTGTATGTTTTTGTGCTTGAGATGATGGAGGACTGAGTCTGGTTATCAGTAGCATCTAATTATATTGAAGAATCTACCATGCTACAAGTCCCCTTTTTGCCGTGCATCGTTAGGAATTTGTATTACTCAGTCCCCTTTAGATGCTAACCACACTGCTACAAGTGGTGTTTGATCTTAACGCAAACTTGATAAATGAAACTTGTACTGATAACGATATTGTGGTCAGGCACATCTACCATGTTGTGCTCTCCTTTTAGTTGTGATAGTTCGATCATGCTTTTTCCGTTTGACGTTTTTCCTGATTGAGGGCAAATACATGATGTGACTTGTTGCAGCTACGTGAATTTTAATTATGCTTGCATAAATAATAATGCACAATTTGTCGAAATGTGAATCATGCTATGTAACTGCAGGTTGAGGATCGGTGCCGCTGCACCAAGTCGGCCGCCTTGCCCAAACCGTGTCACTGCATTTGAGAAGGCTGTTCGAAACTATGCTGAGAATCCAGGAGACAATGTGATCACACCGACTATTGGCACGACCTTTGATTCTGTAGGAGAGGCGTGTGACTTTTACAATTTGTATTCATGGGAAAAGGGATTTGGTATCAGATATGGCAAGAGTCGGATAAATGTAGAGAGGATTAAATGCATGCAAGAAATCGTCTGTGGTTGCTCGGTTAGTAGAAATTGTTTTCTGTATGCAGTGTTCAATTTCCTGGTGTTGCTGAAACCTGACGTTAACTGAATTTTGTGTTTTTGTGGTACATTTCCCCAGGGAAAAGCTGGGGTTGCGAATAGAAGATCTTGCCGCTGCGAATGCCAAGCTTTAATAAGGCTCCTACGAGCAGAAGATAATGGATGGTATATTGCAGAGCACAAGGATACTCACAACCACTCATTGTCGCCGAACTTTGGCGAGACACTACATTGGCCATCACACAAGCATATAGATGTATACACAAGAGATCTTGTGAAGCAGTTGCGGCAGAACAATGTCAATTTGTCTAAGGTGTATAGCATAATCGGAGGTTTCTTTGGATCGATGGAGAATGTCCCATTCACAAAAAGGTCTTTGCGCAGTCTTTGTGGTAGAATTAACCGAGACCACGCAGAGGATGATGTGAAGAAGACAATGGATGTCTTTGCGGAGATTGGTGCGAAAGATCCGCACTTCACCTATAGGGTGCAAGCTGACAGTGACGGGAGAATTAGGAATTTGATGTGGGCAAGTGGGAACAGTAGGCTGCAGTACTCTTTCTTCGGGGATGTCATAACATTTGACACAACTTACAGGACAAACTTGTATGACATGCCTTTTGGATTGTTTGTTGGTGTGAACAACCACTTCCAGAGTGTCATTATGGCGGGTGTGCTTGTCCGTGATGAGACTGAGGATAGCTTTGTATGGGTTTTTTCTGAGTTCCTTCGTATGATGGGTGGCTCAGCACCAGTAACTATACTCACAGGTAGAAAAAAAGATTTTATCTAGTTTTTCGATATTCATCAATGGTAGTTATGAGGGAGCATTGATTAATTGATTTGCCACTACTTTGATTTCTTATATCAGACCAGAACCGTGCAATGGAGCTTGCTATCAGCAAGGTTATGCCGAATACAACTCACAGGTGGTGTAAATGGCATGTGTTGAAGAAAGCAAAAGAGTCACTTGGGCCGCTGTACACGAAGAAAAGTGAATTCAGGGCTGAATTTTACAAAGTGATAAACCACATGCTGACAGAAGATGAATTTGAGGAAGGTTGGGAGGTGCTGCTGGATAAATACAAGCTAAGAGGTCATGATTATATGACGCAGTTGTTTGAAATTCGTAAGAAATGGGCGAAGCCTACTTCAAGGGGGTATTTTGTGCGAAAATGACGAGCACACAGCGGAGTGAGAGCGCAAACCACATGCTCAAAAATTATGTGCCTCCTGGATGCCCAATGCACATGTTTGTCCAGAAATACATGAGACTTCAGTTCGATCGCGAATCAGAGGAGAATTATGAGGAGAAACGCACTCGTATCGTAAGTGCATAATTTAGTGGGGAAATTTTTGTACTAGTTATCAAGGTGTTACTAGCAAATAAAAACGGTTTAAATTTCCAATGTTTTGCCATTTTCCCAGGGGAAGCCGTCGATGAGGGCAAATCTTGTAGTGGAGAGGCATGCAAGCAAAATATACACACGAGCAATGTTTGAACAATTTGGGGAGATTTTGTATGAGTGTGGAGCTTATCAGGTGGAGGAGATTGAGAAACACAAGACATACCTAGCAATACATAGCGAAGCAGAGAAAAGGGAAAAGTGGTGTAGAGTATCTTACAAGGTGACTATGATTGACGGTGGAGATGAGTTCGAGTGCGAGTGTGGGCAGTTTGCACATATGGGGCTGCTTTGCAGCCATGTTCTGAAGGTTAGTGGTTTTTTGAACTACTATGTGGATTCTTTTTGACCGGCGGGGTTTAATTTGAGTTTACTTAATTGATCATTTGATGCCTACATTTGGAGGGCGAGTCTAATATAGCTTTTGTTTTTGGCGTGGTCGGAACTAGGCGTGGGATATGTAATTTTGAAAATTGAGTAGGTTATGCCAGCAAGATGAAGATGAAAGTTGCGAGCTGAACCGTATGAATCTTGTCTTGTTCTTTCAGGTCCTGGACTTTATTCGAGCTAAGGAAATTCCGGCGAAGCATATAGTGAAGAGGTGGACAAAGGATGCCAGAGATGTTCTGCCTGCTCATCTAGCTCAGTACCAAAAAGACAGTATGCAGAACAATCCCTTCTCATACAGGCACTTCACCATGTATATGCATGCAATGGAATTAGTTAGGCTCTGAGACACCAGTGTTGACGCGTATAACCGTTTGATGGACCTGTTCAAGTCAAATTTGGCAATTATGCTCCCATTCGCAGAGATTAGAGATGGTCTAGGACTAGAGGATAGAATAGCAGATAAGGGCACAGTTGTGAATGAGCGGAGCCGTCCTGCTGTAGTTGTTGAACAGACAGACAATGTGGTGGGTTTTGCTGCAAACCTTCCGGAAAATGATTCCATGTCTAGGACAAGCAACCGGTTGGATGGACTGCTGGCTCCGGCAAAAATGAAAGAGATGGGGCGACCAACTACCAGCAGGGAGAAGGCTCCATATGAAGGTCTAAGCAAACGGACCAGATTTTGCACGATTTGTCGTAGACAAGGTCACAAGCGAACAACATGCCCTGACCGTGGTGATTTACCAAAGCAACCAAGGAAGCCTGCTAGGTGCAAGAACTGTGGTGTGGAAGGACACCGGCGGAACAATTGCAATAAAGCAATGGAACTAAGACTCGCTGTAGGTATGTGAAGAGTAAAAAAGGTCCGTGGCGCATTCTGAGTTAGGGTGTTACTTTGTCAAAGTGCTGATGCATTGCTTGTAACCGTTTAGTTCATGTTTAGTTCAATTCTTGGATCTATGTCTATCTAAGTTCAGACTTGTTTCTGGCACACACACCTCATGGTTTTCCATGTGCTGCTGTCTGTATGAGTTGATCTAGTGTAGTACTGAAGTGGACAAGCTCCAGGCTGTAGCCGAATATCCGTGAATGTCTCTCTGTGGTTTTCTTGTATATTTAATATATGTCATGGGTTGTGGGATGTCATTTCGGTATTAAATAACATGTACTTGTCAATTTCAGTGGGTATGGAGGCCAAGTGTCATCACGCATGGCCCAGGTAAGGTGTTTGAAATTTGAACCGCCTGAGCGGGAAAGAGGTGCCTCTCCTGGTATATAAGATAGACAAAGGAGGAGGCTGAGGGACGGGTCCAGTGCAGCGGCGCCACCAGCATTGTTTGCCCTTGTTGGGAAGATGGAAGCTACAGCGACATCTACATACGGTTCTATTTTGACCGGTGTCAATCTGCCAGCAGATACGCATAGGAACCATGAGGTGTGTGCCTTCACTGCAAGACCAATCTCTTGATCAGATTAATTGCATCCAGTTGATAGTTACTTGAGCTTCTTCAATTGGTAAGCAGGTTCTTTCGAACGGAAGGGATTCTGAAGGGAGTGTGAACCAGGTAGTAGTCGACGACTCAATTGGGCCTGCGGAATCGGATATGACCAGTGGATCAATACAGGTGCGTGGTGTGTTGTGTGTGTGAACGCTCCTTGCTGATCTCATTGCTTCTTGCTGATTTCTCGTTTCTGATTCTTCTTGAGCAGAGTTGTGCCTTGGGTAGAGGTCCATACTTGGATGATGGATCTGACGATGAAGAACACGAAGTGGGAGGAAACGTTGGAGTGGAACCAGAAGCTGGTGGCGTCGAAGGGAGTGGCGACCACGATCCAGAAGGAGGCGCCTGGGGCCAGATTGTTGATGCCGAGGATTATGAGGACGGGGAAGGATCGGCAGCTCCACAGTATGAGATGGGTGAAGACGATGGGGAAGAAGAAGTGGTGAGCCCACCAGCGAAGCGTCAACGGCTTCGCTAGGCTAGCCACTGAGGATTCGAGTAGAGGAAAATTGCCTGTGTTTCTGTTTACGGGGTGCTTGTGGAGTATGTACAGTAGGAGCCGTTTAAAATAGTACAGTGGGATGTGTGCTTTGTTATTGTAAGACCATGGTGTGTGTTTTGTCAGCCGGTGATTAGCGTCGCAGATTGAGCACAAGTACTGAAAACCAATGCTGTATGGTGGTAGCTGTGTTTGAATCATATTAAATTTGCCTGAGGAGAGCTTGGGAACTGCATGGTGCATGTGCATGCGTCTGACCCGAGATGGGGCCCATGGTCAAAGGTGTTAGCTGTTCGTGGCCCTGTTGGAGACTGCAATCACTGCATGTGCATCCAGCGACCGCACACTACCGCAACCGCCCGTTTGTTCTGCCGGTGCTGCTTGGAGGAACCGCACGGACAGGGTGGTCTCGTAGCGTGGCCCCAGAGGAACATCCTCTGGGTTTGTCACTTGTGGCAAAATGGATCGTCCTGATCGGGTCTTTGTTTCCAGTTGTATATACGTGTCAGGTGCCGGGGCTGGTCCCAAAACAGATAAATGGTGCTTGCCTGTGCACCCATTACTCAATTAGGATGCTCCATTCTAACTAGTGGGACCATGTGGATAAACTGGTACACGAATCGGGAACTGGTTTTTGAAAGATTACACGCGTGCACTTGCAGGCAGGAGTGAACGGTACAACGAAAATGTTGTACGCTCGTGTTCGGTGTGGACCGACCGACGTGCCAGCGGGTGTGGGCGGGAAAGTTCCCGCCGGTGTAACCCAAAATATCTAAGACTGTAGCACTTTGGGTGATAAAAAAAGAGAGATTCGTATTTACCACTGTGGTGGTAAAAAGTTGTCAGGTGGCAGGCGGCCTCGGGTGAAACCGAAGAGACTATTACCTCTCTTGGGCTAGCTGCTGCGGTACTGCTCACTCCACTCCCCAACACCACACTCCTTCTCCCTCACAGCAGCCTGGGGGAGAACAAGGTCCGAGCTATCGCTGGGAAAGCGGCGCAGATCCGCTATCCGGCGGCATTGAAGGCGGCTCACAGGTGAGTAACGCGAGCGCATGCGCCGGCGACACATCTGCACCTCTCTCTCATCCATATTATGTTCTTCTTCCTTTGGGAGCTCATCTGTGACCTCTGCTGCTTGCTACGGAAATGTCTGTTTGACCGCAGGAGCTATATGGCGACCGATGACGATCCAGGGAGCCGGAAGCGGCGCAGATCGATCGATGAACCAGACAAGGCGGGAGGATCTAGCCAGAGAAAAAGGAACAAGCGCTGGGGGAGCTTGTCGATGGTGGTGTCAGCGAGCGGCTCGCCGGTGGTCGAGCTAAGAAGGCGGGCAACGTACTCGAGCATGTTCGCTACTCCGCCACTGCTGACCATCGGCCCCGTCTTCTACAGCGTCGCCATTCCCACTGGGCTAGCTAGCTTGCTCACTAACCGGTACGCCGGGACTGTAGATCGAAAATTCTACGCAACTCTGCTTTCCAGGGTCAACCCAAGAAACATGACATTTGTATTTTGGGACGGTGAGGTGCGAAGAATCACGGTCCGGGATGCGGTTAGGATCTTTGGGGTGACTGGTAGAGGTAGATTAGTGGAGTTCGGGGCACCACCTCACAGATCTGACCTGATGGATAACATCAGGAGGTATCTACGCTTAGAGGGCACGGGGGCTGTTAGTGTGAAAGACTGCAGAGATGTCATTAGCAAGATCAACCCTTGCTGCATGACCAGAGAGGACACAGTTGCTTTCATGGTTGCTGTCACCATAGTTGTGTGCGCCACGTTCATTGGTCCAAGGCAGTCCGTGCATGTCATTCCTGAAGAAATTTTGCTTGTCGTGCAAGACCCAACACAGATTGGGTCATACAACTGGGGAGCCTATTTGTTGGAGATGGCTAGAAGGGCTGCAAGAAGGCTGCATGCGGACGTACTCGCCGGCATGGATGCTTCTATCCTGTGTGGCAATCCACTTTTCCTTAAAGTGAGTTGTTGGAATGCACCTTTCAATCATTGTGCATGTCCTTATGCTGTTGCCAACACTAAAAAGTACAACCTTTCTAACACTTTTTGTTTGTTGTGCAGTGTTTCACTCTGGACTGGATAGACTTTGGGAATCATAACTTGTATCCAAGCTTTGGGCCAAGGATAGCAGCTTACACACATGACCAAGTTGCCAAGCTAATTAAGCTAATCAAGGCTAATCCTGCTGCTTATAGAGTAAGTACAACCTTTTGTAAATGGAAGGAGTGTGCGTGCAAATCTTCAGAGAAATGAAAACTACAGTACTAACTCTGACAGCTGTTGTTCTGATGCAGACAAGGCCTGATGGATACATTACTAATCTTCAGATGCAGTGGCATCCTTTGGTAGCAGGCAGCATTACTCTGGTGATAGCTTTCATCCTGAAATTTATGAAAGACTTCCTGTTATTTTAGTGCCCATTGCTGATTGTTATAAGCATGCAGGATAATGTAGAAGAGATTAGGAACTTTGAAGATGATGTAGCTGTGGATAGCGAATGTACCGTCGTGACCACAACATTGGCGGAATCAATACCTTTCGCACACAGTAAGTGCTTTAAAAATTTAAGAAACAACCAGGAACTTGAATGTGGTGTGCCATTACGATCTTTATGGTGACTGATCGTGGCATTGTTGTTTTCTGATGCAGGTGGAGTACTTGGTGTTGAACATACTGTGATGTCAACACCACCTCCAATGGCGCCTTCAGCAACTACCCCACTTAGGCGGTCTACTCGGATAAGTGCAGCAGAGAAAGGCAAGAAGGCAGCAGTTATAGAATCTGAGATGGAGTCATCCGACAGTGATGAGAATGATGAGGAAATTCGTGAGCGTCGCTCCAGGAACGCTGCTCGTCACCTACGAAGACAAGGTTAGTGCCTCACGGGCTGACTACATTGTAGCAATTATATGTATGTAACCATGAGCAAGATGATACCTAACAACATTTCCAATAAAAACTCATAGATATGTTGGGGGGTGGAGCTGAAGAAGGGATACGTCTGGGAGATGCTGGAGGTATGATTTTGGTATTGCTTTCGCAGATGTGAAAATGTAGTTTTGATGTCTGGTTTGACCAGGATGCCTAACTTGATAAAAACTGTAGGGCCTGCACGGCACGCCCGAGTAGCGAATCAAGGAAATGTGGGTTCAAGACAAAAAAGGGCTCGAACTGATGTTGTCGAGCGAACATCAGGTATTCCATGTCATGTCTGAAAAATAAGCACGTACGTAATTTATTTATTTTGGACACGTAAACAAAAAAGATAGGCCTGTTGGACTGTGCAGCTGCTGCTAGTGAAATGGACAGTGTTCTGCAAGAGATCACGGCAATGCAAGTTGAGGCAGTGACTGTGAAGGATGAGATTGACGTGCATTGCACTCAACAGCCTCGTGTTGTCGACATCGACGTGGAGTGTGCAATGCAGCTTCAGACCGAGCTGGTTCGCGAATGTAAGATGCTAAATTTTCAATATTTCAAATGTTTCAGCAGAATGAATTTTTGTATGTTGACTAAGTGACCAATGATGACTGCAGACGTGCTAGAGGAAACAACCGTTGATGCCAACCAGCACTTATCATTGGTTGCTCCAGGAGGAGTTTCGTATGGAGTTGACATTGATAGCCATCACGAGTCTGATTTTGAAATGTGGTCTGGACATGATCACGTAAATAAGGTGGACACTGACAAAAGGCTAAGGGAACAAGAAAAGCATGACGCAGAAGTGGCAAGGAAGATTCTGGAGGATGAAGGAAGGAAAGGAAAAGAGCGCCATGCGAAAGATGAGGAAGTTGCTAAGAAGAATCAGGAGGAGATTGATCAGGACGCAAGGGACCAAGTGGCTAATGATACTCATGTAGCAGAAATATACGAGAAGCTTTATGATCGCAACGGTGAGTAGAAAGATAACATGTGAAAAATTAGACGGTCCATGAGAAAATGATTGGAACTCTATAGGGGTACTCATCCTTGCATGATTCTGCTGCAGTTACTGACGAGCAAATCAAGATCGTGTCTTCTCGTGTGGGTTTTGCTGGTTCAATGGGGACAAGGGCGATGGCAGGGCGATCATCAGGTTCAGGTATGTGATCGAAAAAAACGATTCATAAGTACGCGCTGCAAACAAGACGTGCTGATGAGAACCTGACAAATATTTCTTCCTGTAGATGTAGTGGTTCAGACCAGCTTAGATGATTATTACTACTGTCGGAGTGGCGTATCCATGCACCGACAAAAAAGAGGTGAAAAATCTAATTAAATCAGACAAGTGAAACGGAGAAAAATTGATACTTCTCTATCTAACATATGTTTGCGAAAATTGTGTTTGATTCTGCAGGGAGGAGGGCTGCCCCCCAGAAGAAACGTAAGACAAGGAAATCAAGAAAGGCAGAGAGTAAGCACCGAAGAAGAGTTAAGTTCTCGAATGTTGTTCAGACAATTTGTCCAACGGACAGCTCTGAAACTGATGATAGCAGTTCTGACGACGGGAACGATGCTAGTGGTGAGGACAATGGGGAACCAGCTACACAGGGTACAGGTAAAATGTCAATTTTGCGATAATGTGCACTTCATTTTTTATGTGTTGAAAAATATGAGATGAAGATTACCTATATGAAAAATCTACAGTTGTTGGCAACACTGTCAGTGGTGGCGTGGTACGGGCGCATGCTGCTGGTCCAGTTAGTGATGGCATAACTGAAGCTAATGTAGTGGATCCTATTGGTCCAGTACACGGCCATGCTGGTGAGTGGGCATGTTTACACGGGCGTTGAATTATTGATAACATTGGATCGGTTAATCTGAGTTGATCTGTTGGTGTGTCTTGTAGCTGGCGTGGACATAGGTCCTGATGATGAACCTGTCACTGTTGGCAGACTCCATAGGCATGATAGTATCCCTGGGGATACGTTTGCAGGGAGAACTGGTGAGCTCTCATGCACATGAAAAATGAGAAAAGTAATTTTTTCATGCACCTTATTTCGTTTTCAATTATATAATACTTCACAAAAAAAGTGACAGTGACGGAAGTTGGGGGAAGCTCGACCCAGTTGCCACATCGGGTACAAAATTCTGACCAAGGTAAAACACAGGGTTCTGAGATTTACCTGAAGTATACAGCGAATACCATTGGTTCTATTTTCAAGTAGTGTAATAATATGTTCACATGTGACAGGAACGGATGGTTCAGCAGCTGCTCGGCACCACGGAGCAACAGGTGACCAGACGTTGTTTCCAATGATAAGTTTGGAGCTTAATACATTAGCTTGTCTGGTTGAGATTGGGAATTTATTTGCATGCTTACATGCAATGTTTCTGAAAATTTCAGTGCCGGTATCAGAGAGACTGTCAAGAAATCTGAGGTTGCCAGAGGGAATACTAAGGATTGAGGTTAAGGGTGAGATGGGTGAGAAGTTCCCTGGGAAATTCGGACTTAAGCATGATATACCCACTGCTCAGGACGTGCTGCGGTTCTACGACAAGATGGTGCACAGCACACGGAGTGATCGTGACAGGTGGGTAGTTGTTTTCTGATGACTACTTGCCAGATTTGTCTATGCCATTTAGTACATGTGTCCAGACCTAATTGGGAATCTACACGCAGGAAATGGTTCAAACACCTGGTCATGTACCTCATTGTCCTGGGTGGGGATGATTTCATACATCAATTTGGCCCTGATGGTGAGCTCACAAAGCATGGGTGGATAGCATTTTCACGGATGCTTGTCGGTAAAGATGCTCGCATGTATGGCAAATGGTAAATAAGATGGAGGCATCTGTTCGACATTCGTTTTGTGGTAAATGCAACTAAAACTTCATAAGTCTGAGCATTAGTAGCTCGTGTGTATCAATAACTAACAGTATGGCTTGGCGGCAGGAATATCTGATGTACAGCTCTGATGACTTGAGCTCTAATGTACTTGACTACGAATTCATAGTGAGTATGCTGGATGAAGATTTGCTTGGATACAAGCTTCAATGGACCACGAAGGTACAGAAAATAAAATGTCGAACGACATATAAGTTTCTTACAAAATGCATGCAGAAAAAATGAATGACTTGCCTTGCTGATTTTTGCTTCACTTTCTATTGTGCAGCTGTTTCTTCCTGTACCGATGATGGGGGGATTTTCCTTCTATGTTGTGGACATTGAAGAAAGAACACTTCTTGTCATGGATCCAGTTGAAACAAGCATCCACGATGATGAGATGCGTGTCAAACATGAGGTCATTGCACACCTCGTCCTGCGCAGGCTCCGGAGGGTCCTTCGTGGACACTTCGCAGACTGGTACATACCTGAGGATGGTTGGAGTGTGCTTTATGCCTACTGCATGAATGAACCGTGTGAGATGTAAGTCATTCATCGAGAACAAGTCACAACCATAGAAAAAAGAGCAAACATGTGGCATTGTGTGACTGTTAATTCACATTTTTTTGACAGTGAGGACAGCTGGATCTACCTTGGGCATTACTGGAGGAACTACAATGGACTGTATCTCCAGAGGCAAATTGGCGAGGTAAAAAGGGACATCATTTTATGAATGCATAAAATATGTTAGCATTGTATAGAAAGCAGCGGAGATAGCAAGATGACTCATCATAAATCATTTACTGTTTCCCCCGCAGGACGAGCTGGCTTACCTTAAGAAGCAGTTTGCATATGAGGTGATTACGATGAGGGGCAACAGGGGTGACCTGCCAAGCTTCATGCTCAACGAAGTTCTGTTCTAATCAAGCACGGGGAGGCTATTTAACTACGTGTATATAATAAGCGTTAAGAACTGGTGGAGTACCATGGAAGATCTTTTGAATTAGATGCATGGCTGGGGTATGATAGATTAGCTCCTGCTCCACTTGCTGGCATTGGAGTGCTAAATGTCCCAGCACACATGGTTATGTTAGATTCTGGTGAAAACAGACTATGGTGCCTTTTGCGTCCGTCCCCTATGCGGATTTCAGGTGGGGGGCTGTGGTGTGTGGTCGGTAGTGCCTGAACATGGTTTACTTATCATGTCGTCTGTATTCGTGAAGATGTTTATGTACTTACGACTAGTACTGAAATTTGCCCCTGTCTGTACTTGTGTTGCCCTGATGTTCAGTCGTGTAATGACAAAGTTGGGGCGTATATGGTTGATGTGTAGTGCAGGTCTTTAATATGCAGTTGATGCAAATAAGCAAAAGGAGAACGAACGAGGGATGACTAAAGGCATCCATTTGGAGTGACAAAATGGTAGCATTCGGAAGTAGTAGATTTGCGCAGGCAGCTTCATTAACGGTATTGCCTTTCAGGAACTTAACAAATTTAAGGTGAATCGGAAAAAGATGGGATGTATGGTTAGGGGTTTTTAATACATTTTATGGCAGTGGTAGTGAATAAACTCATGCGACAAATCCATGCCAGATTGTGATTACTGTATTATAAAACATAAGGTTCGCTGTTGTATATGAACAAGGGGATTTAACAAAACATCTTCATTCCGTCCTACAGGGAGAATACTTTAGGTACTAATACATATATATATATATATATATATATATATGTTTTGTCCAAATGGGTAAAAGGACTTGTAAAACCCAACATGGTGCAATGTCGCGACAGGGGATATGTAACTAAGTTTCCATAAACAACATGCCACAAAATAAGTTGTTCAACCCAAGTCTCATACAATCCCCAATGATAACCGACACGGCGAAGACAGTGAAAAGTGGATAACATCTCGCGTGGCGATGGTTGGTGCCAGATTATGTGTTTAGTCGTCGAAGGCAGAGTCAGATGGCGCTAAAACAGTCCACAATGCTTTGTGAGCTAGCTTTGAGAAGTTACCCTGGATCTTCAAGCACTCGTGCAGGCAGTCCCTCTTGGTTTTGAAAACGTTTTGCTGTTAACAAAGATGTGTATGGTGTGTCAACCACATATTGCGGATTGATGTATCATTTTGGTCCAAACTTTAATGCATATGGTTGTACTGCGCGGAATGAAAAGAAAATTTGGCTAGCAACAGTCTTCAACATACCTTCGTAAGTGGGATTTTCAGCTTGTCACCGTCGAACTGACGATAGATGTGTACGGCACACGCTCCTGATTCAGCACTAAAAAACATTGAGGGAACGATCAAACATTAGATTGTAAGTTTTGAATGGTTCTCTCACACAAGTCGGTTGATTGCATATATATTGTGGAATTACTTACGCAGTGAAAATGACGTCCGTTGTAGGCTCATGCGTCATACGCCAATTCTCCTTCACTGCCGGCCATCCAGCATAGAATTCATGGAGGCATGCGAACAGTGCGTTGTGCAGTTTCCATGCCGTTGCTTCATCACGGTCCTTCCAGGGGGACTTTCCAGAGCCTTGTGATAGAGCGGGTCGAGAAAATTGATAACTTTCATTTGCATGTCCCAGATAACAACCAACCACCCTTCGGGGCGCGGCACCGGTGTGATGAACTGTGGGATAACAGAAGGATGTCAGCTACTACTGTGCAATTGAGTCAATTTGCTGTGATGGAAAACATTTGGTTTTCTACCAGAAAGGTACCATTTTTGACGAAGTTATGTCATACTTGAGATAATCAGAGGCTAACTGCCTCTGGATTGACACGGTGTGCAGAAAATCGCAGTCAGACAACACTAGTGTCTGCAAATGGCAGTATGAACGCATGATTGTCGGCTAGAAAAACCAGTTTAAATAGAAGGAAAACAAATTAGGAAGGTATTTAGCTTACTGGAAAATCCGGTTCAATTGGGTGCCTCCAGCTTAGGTAAGGACTTTCAATTTCAGCGTACGCATCAAGTTGAGCGAAACGCCTAAACAAGATTGACATCAATTCATGGCCTATAATGTTATTGCCAACAAGCTGGTCACGTAGAACAAAACCAGATATCCGAATGAATCTGGGGTCCTCGTGAACAAGAAAGTTCCTGCATAAAAGAACAGGGATTCGTTATTGCTGGCATATTAACATTAACTGCTCACAATGTGATGACAGAAAAAAAGTTAAACTCGTTACATTGGTGCATGGACATACCCAGCAAGCTCGGTGTCGGGAGCAGAAATGAGGTACTGCTCAATTAGCTCAGCAACACCAGCTTGTGGAGGACAAGGTACCACTCCCCTGACCCATGGATCAGTTTGGAAGCCGGGGCGAGATACATATTTTCGGCCGGGAAGATCAGCACACCTCTCACCAGACACAGTTGTGCTGCCATCATTTGGGAGATCGATGTATAGTTCACTGATCGCTTGCATGTTTTGCTTTAAAAACTGGGTCACCGTTTGTAGAAATTGGCGAAGAGCAGAGCCCAACCGATTGTCCTCACTTGGGTAGGGTGAGTGTGCAATTTTTACCCACTTGCTCGTGGAAGTATTGGCTACCATGGAACACACAACATTGTCAATTCAACTAGTATAATTCAACAAAAGTCGAAAAACGGGTGGGCGAGGTTACCTTCACATGGAGATAGGTTGAGTCGGTGGCCGTGAATGACATTTCTCGCTGGCGTTCTCATCACATTAACTGCTGGTGATGAGGGGCGTAAATTATAGTACATACATGGAGAATAGAAAAATGGATGTGCTGAAGGAGGAGGTACCATTGGGAGCAGTGGGAGCTCTGGGTGGGCACTCGTCATAGTCACACGCTGCACAACATGTGCAGGTGCGGGGGCGGGCAGCATAAAGCTTGTCGGCAAACTTCATCATCTCGAGCTGGATGTGGCCACGTGCAGTTGTTAGGTGCGATATGCAGCGAGCATTGACTTCCTTCAGAAGAACAGTGGTTTCATCGTTGGCCTGAAGCATGAGATGGAGTCAGCAACAACAAACCTTGTGACTAATGATGATGCATGTGAGCAGGAACCGGTACGGACGAAGACATAAAAATGACAACTAACCAGTTGCGGGTACTGCCTACGTAGCTAGTTTGAGAAATCCATGGGCCCTAGTAGTCGTATAGTCGTCGGCGTCATTTCAGTAATGAGATTATGTTTTTGGGCTGAGGTAGGTGCGTCCCTCGCAGATGTCGCGCTAGCGGTAGCACCACAAGACAAGCTTGGCTGCATCGGAGAAAAAGCCGTATTTCTGGACTCTGACAGCTCGAGGACAGGATACTTTGATCGCTCGTAACACACAGTTGAGTGGTCGCGTAGCTTCAGAAAAGCCATGGCATTGTCATTAAAATAAAGGAGAATAACTTGCATGCATACAAAAATGGAAAATGGCATATAACGGAGACTCACCATAGCGCTGGCATAGGACGTGGTTCCCTTGCCAACATCAGTAGCCTGTGTTATCATATTGCGGACTGACTTTTGATCAAACTCCTTGACCCTGGGCAGAACAGAATGATGCTTGTTGAAGATTCCCAGATCGAGGTTGTCCAGAACGAAAATCTGTAAAAAATGAATGGAATACATTAGTTAGCCGTAATTAAAGGTAAATATGGTTTAAATGATGCATGTGCTGAAACACTTGTGCTACCTGCAGGAAAAAATGGCATCCTACTAAGTTACTGACGGGGTTGCCTGAACGGATGTCATTCTTCAGCCTCTTAACCCCAGCTAGCATAGCTTGAATCACATACTCACACCAATTGAACTGGGATATCGTCTCGGTGTCAGCTAGAGCCCCCAGAAATCGATAGTGGCGTAATCATGCTTTGTGGTCGGTGCTAGAACATGGCCCATCACGAAAATAACAAAGGCAATTTGGAAGCAGTCCTTCTCTAGCTTGCTTGATGATTCAGAAATGTCCCTCCTGAGGAAATCTTCCACTGCACGCAGGCTGTGAAGCCCCTTCTTGTCCATTCCCAATGCGGTCTTTATGAACTGAACCGCCTCCGGCTTGATGTGACCATCACGGCCCTTTATGTTGCGATGCCCGCACGGGATCCCAAAAACCTTGTGAACATCCTCTGGCCAGAATTTCAGTACCTTGTTAGCAGCCAGGACAATTGCACGGCGGCTAGTGCTGACCTTGCTCATTGTCCAAGCGCTGAATTTTAGGTTCAATGTCTGAAGCATCTGGAGGTCGAGCATGCCACCAAAACCAATACTTGTAACAAGAAACCGTTTGTACTCGTTGAATGACCGGATAACCTCAACCACGTGCTTGACAGACATACGAGATGTTGCTGCTGGACATGACTATGGAAGAGCACTCTTTGCTGAATCATCACTTGGTAAGTCTGGAGGGATCTGTAGGTTCTCACCACACGGGTCCCCTCCGCAACTAGCTGCATCCGACATGTTTGTCCTGCAAACATTAACCTAAAAATTAAAATGGGAGCTGTGCAAAAGGAAACTCAACCCAATATTCAGTAAAGAATATTTAGCTGATTCAAATGATCTTCTAGAACTTAGAATGGATAGTACTATAAAATGCAATTTAATAACTGAAGCCAGTACACTAATAGATCTGTATTCAGTAAAACAAACTAATAGTGAACAAAATGAGATGGTAATGGAATCAGATTTATCTCTGCAACCCAGTACATGAGTGGAGCTACGCATGGTATGGACAAAGCAGAGGAAAAAATCTAGTCAGCTGACCTTACGAGCACTTGGATCTTGAACAACAATGGGTCTAATAATCGAATAGATCCCACTAGGGACTTGCATGACGGGGAAAAAATGATGTGGATGAGGGCGGACCTGGATGAGAGGCCGATCTTGACGCCGATCAACGCTGCGGGCGAGGGGGGTGGCCGCGGAGCTGTTCGAACAAGAGTCTTCCCGGTCGCTGGAGAAAGGAAGAAGAAGATCTGAATGAGAAGGAAAGAGAGAGAGATGACAAAGAGCTCAGCGGTGGGAGTGTATAGGAAAGTGGTCACGGGTTCGGCCGCAGTGGGCGGCAGCGTGAACAGCTGGCCCCGCTAAATAAAAATAATATGGCTTCCATTGATGAGACTACACATGGGCAATTAAGAAAATAATGCGGGAGCTTATCCCGCTTAAAATATAGACAACACGGGCCTTAAAAAATTGCACGTGACATTTTCATACAAAAGATGAACATGACCATAGGTGTCACCAAATATATAATAATTCATAGCCCTTGATTGCATTACAACAAAATGACAATGACCGTCACAGTGTCCATAACAGCAAAAAAATAAAAGAGGCTCGTCCCAGTACAACACAACGAACATAATAAATTCATGGAACTAGTGGACTATGGACTTAACTAAATGCCCCATTACATGACTCATGGCAGGCAGCCTAAGCACTCTGCTGGAAGATTAGGAACACCAGTGCGACGACGAGGATGAAGTTTGTTCCAGCCAATAGCAGTGCCGTGCGGTGGCTGTCGACGGAGCAGCATGCATGAGCGGCGCGGGGAGGACTCTGCTGCTGCACCTGCGCCTCCATGTGCACTTGTGCTGGCTGGATCTCTGGCTGCATGCGGTCTTCGATGTTGTCGCCCCGCCTGTACCTCTGCTGAAGCGGAGAGCCCGAGCGCCTAGCAATGGCGGCGTGAAGCGCGTAAGGCTGGCTGAGCCCAGCTCTGGTCAGCTCCGGCAGGTATGTGTCCGTAGATCTAATGAAGCCGCATAGTCCAGCCTGCATTCAATCGAAACTCAGGAACAGTGGATGAATCAATCAAAAAGATGATTGTTCTTCAGTACAGATGGGTGCTTACATCTTTCCTGACGCACTTGTAGAAGCGAGCTCCGGCGCGAGACATGTAGGTGACCACCTTGTCTTTGCAGTCGGGGCAAGGGATCAGTGGAAGCACTCCCTCGTGCTGTGAGGAGGAAGAAGAAGAGGCCATGGTCGCCGGTCTGTTCGCTAGAACGGGAAGACAAGAGCATAAGCTTGCAGGGTAGGTGGGTGAATCTTCCAGAGCAAGCCGTTGGGTTTAATAAAAAATAGGGGGAAGGGGACGTCCGTTTGTGAGGTAACGTCTGATCCGTGGCTCACTTCGGTAGTGTGCATCTGAGCCATGTAATGGGAGGGGGGGCAGCGGGGGTATGGTCGTTAAAATAAATGCGGTAGGTGGGTGGGCCCTATCTTCTGGAAAAGCATCCAATACTGCTGAGAATACACTGTGAAATACACACACTGGAGCGAATCTTGGCACTGAAGAATGGTCAGGATAACAGGTGCATCTGAGCTCGGGCTCAGAATAGCACTTTCGGATTTTATTGAACTACAGATTTCTGCATCCGAATTAAACTGTATAACTCTTTAGATTAAATGGTCAAGAAAAATGGAAGACTGCTCCATTGTCAGTTGCTCTAGCAATAAATTTCTAACATTCCCTCAAACTTGTGCTGCAGAACTGAGAACGCAGCCTGAATGTTTAGATCCTTTTGCTGTGCCGTCTTTCTAGCTATGACCATAGGAATTAGGATCAAAAAATTCAACTCCATCCTGACCTTGTTCCGTTGTGCGTGGAAAAAGCTGCAGTTCTCAAGCTGGCAACCGATTACTTTTCTGCTCTTTTAGGCCAGCCCTCTCCTTCTATGCCCACCGTTCAGCTTAGCCGGCTGTATGCACCCGACGATCTATCATGTCTAGAGAGGGAGTTCACCTGGGAAGAAATTTTTTATGCTATCAACCACTCGCCGAACAACCGCAGCCCTGGTCCGGATGGCTTCACCAACGAATTCTATAAAGCCTTCCTTGGTGACATCAAGACGGATCTCCAGCTTTTCTCCTCTCAGCTGTACCAGAACTAGTTATATCTGAAGGGCATCAACGTGGCTCACATTTCCCTCCTGCCCAAAAAGGATACACCGCTTGAGCTAAAGGATTTCAGGCCAATCTCTATTGTTCATAGTGTGCCAAAGCTTGCCAGCAAAGTGCTGACTAGAAGGCTTCAAGTCCACATCCCTAACCTAGTTCACAGCTTGCAATCCGGTTTCATCAAGGGTCATGCTATTGTGGAAAACTTTGCCATGGCTGCTGATATGATACAAACAGCTCACAAGAGAATGTTACCCATGGTGGCTCTTAAGTTGGATTTTCAAAAAGCCTTTGACACCGTTAGTTGGTCATGCCTCTTCAGCATCCTCACTGCTAGAGGCTTTCGTCAACGCTCGATCAGTTGGCTTGAATCTCTACTGTCTACGGCAACTTCCAGAGTTATGCTGAATGGGGAATTGGGGGACTCCTTCACCACTAGGAGGGGTTTCCAGCAAGGCGATTCCATTTCACCATATCTTTTCATTCTTGTGGCTGATGTTCTGCAACGGCTATGCTGCTCAGCTTTTCAAGATGGCCACCTAGTTCACCAGCATTCCAGTGTAGTGTAGTCGAGATGTCCCATTATCCATTCAATCGTAGTTTTCACCCTGGGATGAGCAGGACTCTTCTGAGTCTAGCTACCGATTTCAGGATGGACAATAGGATAGTTCCATGGAACGAACTCACCGGTAGTGACACCATAATGAATGAGTTGGCTCACAAATTACGTAGGTCTGGGTGGCCTGAAAGGACCTATGAGGAGGTTAGTAAAAAACTTCTTAGGTTGCATGAAAGGTGGAAGAAGGTAGTGGAGCCGAAGAGTGAAACTTTCAGAAGGACTGCAGCAAAGAATACATTTTTATGGACTGAGGAGAGCGAGGACGAAGATGATATCTTCATGCCGCCGCTTCCGGGTTCTGCATCGTCGAAGGGCAAGAGTTCTGCATTGTCCAAGGGCAAGAGTTCTGCATCCTCGAAGGGCAAGAGTTATGCATCGACGGAGGGCAAGAGGACCGCATCGTCGAAGGGCAAGAGGGCTGCATCAACGGAGGATGACGATGATGACTTCATGCAGTATGTAAGATGTATTCCAGTTGTACCGTCACTTAGATATAATTGCATTATTAGTTTGTACTGTATTATTGTAGGGCATTATGTTCTATCTGAATTTCATTTTGTAGTATGTAAGATGTATTGCACAAGTTCAGCCGCACCGTTTAATTCAGATGTACTTGTATCTTAATTATCGGTTGTAGTCTCTTTGGAAATGTAACTGGAATAAGAATGCGAATTAATAGTAATATGTCTCTCGCATACATAAAACAATATATGTCTCCTGCTCAGATAGAAGCAAGTGCGATAGTAACACATACATGAAGCATGTCTCATACATAAATACTGACTCACAGCTGCGAATAGTCTGAAACTAACATAGATAATGACACATACATAGATAGATAAGCATATCACTGCGGGGGACGACGACGAGTCTGGGTCTTCCTCGGACGAGGACCGGAAGGCGATAAGCGCTGAGGCGGTGGACGAGGCTCGCGATAACCACGACCATAGTTAACCTCGTCTGTCACGGTCCGTGTCTCCTGCGTCGGTGGTGGTGGTGGAGTGTGAAACACTGTCTGCGAGAAGTCATAAATGTTTGTAGCTTGGTTGTCATCCTCGCCGTCGCCCTCAAAGTACGAAGCACCACCACTAAGCATCGGTGACTGCACTGAATGCATGAACGGTTGCAACTGGTTGCCGCCTGCGGTAAAGTAAAACATGTAAAATTGATACAAATGCATGAACGAAGCACCACCACTAAACATCAATGATTGCTGAGAATGCATGAACGATTACTACAATGTTGAAAAGAATGTAGTGAGTAGTGTTACCTAGTTCCATCTGCTGATGCCAGTAAGCACTCCCTAGCTGTGAAGGAGGTGGCTGATGCCAGGAAGAGCTCCCTGGCTGTGAAGGAGGTGGCTGATGCCAGGAAGAGCTCCCTGGCTGTGAAGGATGAGGTTCTGCACGGTGCACAGAGGGTCGTGGTTCTGAATGGTGCACAGAGGGTCGTGGTTCTGAATGCTGTACAGAGGGACGTGGCGGACGATGTGCTGGAGGAGGAAGTGCAACATCCGAAGACCATCTACACGTAACAGCTGCGTAAATCCCGCGTAGCTTGTCATCAAGATGCCTCAACCATCAGACGCCCTCTTGCGGTGGGATAGTTTCTCCCCTCTGAAAGCGTTGCATTAAGGCGGAAACCTCCTCTCGCGCCTGTACTGTCAAGTCACCCTGTACACGAAGAGTTAACCAATTATATCCTCGTTGTATGATAGACACCACGAATAGATAACCAAGCGAATATGTCCAGGTTAACAAAAGACTTAACATATGAGAACCAAGGCACGTACCGCGTGGTGTCTGGTTCCCACAACAGAGGTAGTTGGGTACATATCGCTGGTGAGAGGGGCTTCGATCTGATCAGGAGCAGCTGATGGAACCAAGTAGATCCTCGTTGTATGCCGGTAACGCTGCAGATACAACCCGAACATTTCCCAGTTAAAGGGCCGAACCTCACCCCAGATATTTGTCGGTGCGGTAGTCCATTCATCAACGTAAGGGGTAATGCTCTTAAGCCAATAAGCCATGGACTTGTTTCCTCCTAGGCGACTGCCCCTGAGATTGATATGCGCGATACATGATTAGGTATATTATGAATGCAGAGCTGACAACTAAAATAGTATTAGTACTTACTTGTGCACGTGTTCTGGCAAGTGTGGAATATCTGGAATCTTAGGCTCTTGACATAGACCGAACTATCTCATCACCCTATGAAGAGCCATCTCCTCAACTGTCACGTCGAACACCAACTTGGCCTTGGTCATCCAATAGTGCCGATCTCTAGTGCACAATTCAGAAATCACAACTGGGCACCTCGATGATATAGCCTGAGGCGAGTATGGCTCCCAGATAACTCGATCCTCGTGCAAACTGTCAATCTGCGTCGTGAAGGACGGGTAGCATCCCCTAACCTGGCTATGCGCAAACTGTCTCTGTGCATGACGGGCCTTTCGTCTGCCCCTACTTGTTCGTCGAAGGTCTGTATGCAGGATGTATACTCTCTCACCGTCGTTTACCTTCTTGAAATTGCCGACGACTCTAAACCCTGTCATCTCACCTATCCATGTGTTGAGCACTGCCTCTTTTAAATAGTATGGGGACACGAAGGAGATAGCATCCAACTCAATCTGGCCACAGGCAGCCAACACATGAGAGCAAGGTAGGTGCAACAACTTCGGTTTGTTGCATGTACACTCACACATTGGATAAACTTATGTTCCAATTTTTACCTCGTGTGTCTTCACCTCATGTCTAGAACCAAAACCATCGGTAGGAAGCTGAACCTCATACCTCCTTTCTTGACTCCCTATGAGTCTGACAGTGTGCTTCTTTGCTTTCTCTATCTTCTTTGCCATGTATTCCATGACACGGCTCCAATAAGGTGTGTTCTAATTATCTTCAATATGCTTCTTTGCTAACTCGTGCCTTTCTCTGAAATATCTCAAAGTGCCATGGCATACAGCCTCCACAATAGCTGTAAGTGGCAATGCTCTATTCCCTCTCAGCACAAAGTTATACACCTCTGCAAGATTGGTTGTCATGTGGCCATACCTAGCTCCATGGGTGTCATGCAGCAAAGACCAATTCACTTAAGGCCGTTTCTCTTTCCACTCAGAAAAATTGTTTATTGCCCTTCCCTTCTTTCTCTTAGTATTAAGAGGGTCAATTGCTGGCAAGTCACAAAGACCTACTGGCTCCTCTAGCTCCACGATGAGTGCTGCTAATTTAACCTGATCTTCTTCCATTTTCATCCTCGCACGGACCTGCTTCTTAGTAAACTCATCTAGTTTTGACCAAACAAATCCGTATTTGCGCTGCTGGCTCTGCTTGCATAATTTTTTGAACAAGTTCATCAACCGCTTGTTCTTGAACTGTGAGAAAAAATTAGCCCCAAGATGGTGCATGCACCACCGGCTCAGCAAGTCCCTCCAAGGTGTTGGTTCGTCAACTGTTGGATTACGTAGTGTCTTCACGACCTTCAATATACCGGCATGTCTGTCATGAATGACACACACATTTGGTCAGTCCTTCACGATGGCAATTTTCACTTGCCGGAAGAACCATACCCAGCTGGGAAAGTTCTCACCCTCCACAAATGCCATGGCAAGTGGGATGATTTGATTGTTCCCGTCCACACCAATAGCAGTCAGGATTTTCCCTCTATACTGACCGGTCAGGAATGTACCATCCACAAACATAACAGGAGGACAATGCCGGAAAGCTTCGATGCAAATAGCAAAAAAGAAGAACACTCGTTTCAACACCTTGAAATCTGGTATACTCAGCAACCTCATGTGTTGTACGTTCACATAAGTGTCGGGATTCCTGTCCTTCAGTATGCCAAGGAGACGGACAACATTATCATATGATTCGAAGAACGTCCCAAACCTTTCCTCCGTAGCCTTATGCTTAGCCCTCCAAGCCTTCCCATAAGGAATTAAATAATTCCATCTGACCTTCACTGCTGTCTGGATGTGCTTTGCTTCCATATCTTTCTTCTCTACTATCTCAGTATACATGAGTTGCGCAATGAGAGTTGAAGTCAGGTTCGGATGCTTCACCAGCGGGTTCTTCCTCACACAATTATGTGGGACGACATTGGTGACAACCCAGTGAATGTCATACTTCGGCACGTGCCCATGCACCTTCCCAGGACAACCTGTTTCAACACATTTCACGGTATAGTTTGTTGGACTTGATATGTGTGTACGGAAAACCCTCTGCGTACACATAGCCCACTTTATCACTCAATTTTTTTCTTTCTATCAAACATAGCCCCTATCTGCACTTGGTTCAGATTATACTAAGGCCGGTGGATATGTCCTGATCCCATGCAAAAGGAATCGGTACCTCCACTTCATCCTCAGAATTTTCAGAATCCAGTTCCTCCGCCATCGATCCTCGTCCTCTTCCTCCATCACCCTCTGCATTTCATCCCCTTCCTCATCCCCATCAGCAAAACCAGAACCAGCTAATATTATCGACTGGCTACTCTGCCCAGTACCAGGACCACAAACATTGTGTGGCACATAGTCCGACTCTATCTTGGGTTGGCTAGCATCCACATCTTGTGGTTGTGACCCGGATAAAACAATCTCGTTAGGCACTTCACTGCCTCGGCCGGGTTCATATGGGTGGGTATTCTCCTCCTTCGGCACAGGTTGCACAAGTGCATATGGGTGGATTCTTCGGTCCCGGCAACGTCTTAACAGGGACAACCAATGCTGGCTCCTATCTATCGGCATCAATTCCCACTTGACATTTTTACAGGATTTGATCCACAATGCATGAATACTGACACTACAAAAAAAAAGACACATCCGTGACATTTTGGGCCGAACGAAATTTTATTCTGTCATACTTATGGCACTTCTATGACAATAATTGTGACAAAACACGGTATCATCATAGATGTGGTGGGGTCCTACTTCTATGACAAAAAATCATGACATAAAATGGGCTTTTCATCCTGGGCGGGCCGGAGAGGCAGCTGCATGACATTCTTTGGGCCGTCCATGACGGAAAAAACCGTGGTAGAAGCGAGGGCGAGGAATATATCGGGGTGTTCCCGGTTACGGTGGGTGGTCGGGGCCGAGCGATGCGCGTTTCTCTCATACACGCACGCGCGTGGGTGCGAGGCGTTGGGCTCTAACTGAACCCGAGCGATTGCACTACAGGCTACGCGTTACTGAACCCAAGCGATCGATCGATAGCTGTTAACTGAACCCGATCGAGCGATTCCTTCGCTACTGCTGCTAACTGAAGCCGATCGATGCTACCTCTGGATGAATAGTGAGCGTTGCTGGGAGGGTTTGGATGAACAGTTCCCGGTGGGGGTGGATGAACAGGACCCCGTGGTGTTGCCTCTAGATGAACATGACCCTGATCGATCGAGCCAGTTGGGGCAGGATGAACAGGACCCCGTGGAGGGCAGGATGAACAGGACCACCCCGTGGAGGGCAGGATGAACAGGACCACCCCGTGGAGGGCTGGACGAACAGTGGACGATGGAGGGCTGGATGAACAGTAGGCCGTGGAGGGGCGGTTGAACAGGAGTCCGTGGAGTGGGCTGGTTGCACAGTAGCCGGTGGAGTAGCGTGCGGTGGAGGCTGGATGAACAGGAGCACGTGGATAAACAGTCGCAGGTGGAGGCTGGAGGAGGTCGACGGTGGATGAACAATAGCCCGTGGAGGCTGGAGGGGGTCGACGATGGAGATGAACAGTATCCCGTTGAGTCCCGTTTTGCGGTACGCCACACCCCTCCCGATGAATAGGACCCCCGTTTCGACCGTAGCGCTCCAACACAAGTCCGTTTCCTCCGTTTTGCGGTACGCCACACCCCTCCCGATCAACAGGACCCCCGTTTTGATCGTAGGAGCTCCGTTTCCTCCGTTTTGCGGTACGCCAGACCCCTCCCGATGAACAGGATCCCGTCTCGAACGTGGCCAGTCGAACACAAGGCCGTTTTCTCCGTTCTGCGGTACGCCAGGCCTCGTTTCCATCGGCTGTTCCGTCCAAGCCGGGTTGGCTCCCACACGTTCTGTTGCCTCCCGATGAACACGACGCATTCCGTTGCCTGCCCATGAACACGACGACGACGCAGTTTCTCCGTTCCGACCCAGCCATGTACACGAGCCCTGGCCGTACGTACGCGCGAGTAGGCGTTCGAGACCCCGCCCGTATGTACGTACGTGGCCGTATTTACTTTCTTGCACTCTGGCCGTTGTACGTACGTGTACATGCTACGTGCGCGCCTCTACTACGACACGCGCGCGCCTCTACATCGACCAGTATGTACGTACACGTTCGCGACCAGAATGACAATGCTACGCACGCTTCGACCAGGTGGGTCCCGACTATCAGGCACTTCCTTGCGTGCGAAGATGTAGCTGGTGGGTCCCAGCAGTCAGGGGGGAAAATCATTTTTTTTGCCCGGACGCACTTCCTTGCGTGCGAAGATATCGCTGGTAGGTCCCGGCAGTCAGGGGGGAAACATTTTTTTCGCGAAATACGGTTGCCCATCCGGTGGGTTCCTGCTGTCAGGTGGAGGAATCATTATTTTCTGCGTAATAAGGAGGCACTTCCTTGCTGCGGTCGTGGACCCAGCTGTCAGCCTCTCCACATACAGTCCACGTCCAATGGAAGCCGTTCCTTGACCACGTTGACCACGCCGCGCCGAGAGCACCAGGGCGGTGGACGACGGCGAGGCCTAGGAAGGGTATGACGCGGAGCCGGGGAAGACGCGACAGTGGATGCCCACGCGTAGAGCAGTATGAGGGTTCACTGGTTCGCTGTGGTGTGAGGCTGTCGTCGCCACAGAATAACAGGGGGTGTGGGTGAGTAGAGGGATGGCCTAGCCAGCGGTGGGAGTAGTAGGGGCGGTGAGGCCTTCGCGGCATCGCAGCCGGCCACGGGAGGCAGGAGCACGAGGCACGACCGGCGCTGCTTTGGGCGGCTGGAGCAAGAAGACCAGAGGTTGAAGAAGCACTACGGCGGTTGAATGGACATCGTACGGTCACTGGAGCTAGAATCGTTCATATTGACTAAGTTGACAAAGCCCTCCATCCCCGTCAACTTAGTTGGCCCACAAGTCAGCCTCCCACTATTGTGGGTCCCACCTAGCAGGGGGTATTCATTTTTTTGTGCGTAATAAGGAGGCACTTCCTTGCGTGCGAAGATATAGCTGGTGGGTCCGACCTATCAGCGATGGGAACGTTTTTCGCGAAATACAGAGGCTCTTCCGGTGGGTTCCAACTGTCAAGTGGAGGAATCATTATTTTGCGCGTAATAAGGAGGCATTTCCTTGCGTGCGGCCGTGGACCGAGCTGTCAGCCTCTCCACGCACAGTCTACTTCCGATGGTGTCGTTCATTGACCACGTTGACCACTTCGCGCCGAGCACATCCAAGGTGGTGGACGACGGCGAGGCTGGGCTGGGCTGGGTGAACAAATAATGTAGCGTCCATGCGACCCATTTATGTTTTTCCTAAAAAATTACAGGCCATTTGCACTTTCTCGAATTACACGATTTTGTTGGGCTTATTCTAATTATAATGTTGGGGTGGGGCGCAGCAATGTTATCAAAAACTAAACAGGGGCTGAGAATTTTGTTATATATATATATATATATATATATAAATAATAAGTGATTTATTATTACATTGGTCCTTAAATCTTACCAAGCTTTTGTACACAATCACCAGGATTTTCATTGCCAAAAAAAAATCCAGGATTTTATTGTTAAGAAATTATTTTTATAAGTTAATAAGATGTGGGATATTATTTTCTTACATATGTAAGTATCTGTTAAATATATGATGACAATAACAATAATATATAATAACATATAAAATAATTTAAATATATATAATATAGTTAGAAGGGAAACACAAGTTGGACCAGGCGTTCCTATTCTTATATAGAAAAATAGAACAGACCTCTGCGTTTTCTTCAAAAAAAATACATAAATTGGGCCGCCGATGTTTCAGGAAAAATAAAACCTCGGATGGGAGGTCCATAGGCCGGTCGATACATGACGGCCCTCAAGAAAATATAAACAGGCCTATGGACCTCCCATCCGAGGTCGTGGGCTGCGCATGTTAAAAAAGAAAGCCTTAGACGGGGCAGCCCAAAACCCAGCTGATACTTGCTGCCCTAGTGATAATAAATGATACCTGTCGGCTTCCCGGCTTCGTTGTGAATTTATCTCCTGTGGTAACTACGTTGAAGCACCTAAAAAGAATGTAACTATGTTGACAAACCCGTGGGCTCCAACGTCAGTATAGCATTAGGAGGAAGTATTTTTTCGTTGAGGCACTTGCTTGCGTACGACCATCGACCTGGTGGGTCCCGACTGTCCGCCTCTCCACGTACAGTCCTCTCCAGATTCCTCTCGTTTGTTCAGCATGTTCACAACGGCAGACAGCGGCGTCGCGGCGAGCGCACAAAGGCGCAGGAGGAGATCCGACCACCTGAGGAAGTGCCTTATTAGTAACGAAACAACTGAACTAGCCTAGTGGCCGAGTGACACTACCCAACAGTTGTTCCGCCCGGGTTCGATTCCACCTGTGCAGAGAAAATATCTCCAAATTTTTTGCCTCTGCCTTTATTGACATGTGGGTCCCAATTGTCATCTACGCACACCACGTCCAACACTTGCCAAAACTTCGTCCCTCGTTTTCTCTGTTTTTCGCACACTCGACATTGTGTGGGCATCTTGAAAATAGCATATCTTTTTGATTGTGCATCATACGAAGATGTGCTATGCATGAATGTTGATCAGCCTGATGTTAACTTCCTGGTAGTTCTAGTTTCGACCATGAATAAAACTTCCAGCGTGATGTTAACACTGTTTGAAAAGGCCATGTTAATATAAATGCTCTACCACTGAAAGTTGCAGTTTCTTATCTGAAACTAAACTTGGAGTTTCTTATCTGAAACTGAAACTTGCAGTTTCTTCTCTGAGAATCACATTGTCTGCACTTTTATACTCCTATGAAACTACATTATTTGAAGTGCTAAAAATAGATCTCTAGAATTCATAAAATACTTCATGTGCTCAATACTGCAAATCTGAAATTCAAAAGACATTCATATCTGAAAGTACTCTCAAAGTACACAACACAAAACACAATTCACAACCTGCAAATACTAACAACCCTAAGCTCCTCCTGACAATTCACAACCTGCCCGACTATTGGTCTGGGGGGCAATCCCTCCTATTCCTCGGCGGCAGACAACCGCCCCGTGAGACGATGTGAATGGCGAGGGAGAGGATGGCGGGGAAGCGTCGTCGGGCCAACTGTTTTTCTCCTCTTGCAGTTGGGTTCGGTCGACGAAGACTCCACCGGCTTGCTCTGGCATGACACCCTCACAAACGGCACCCTGTAGATGCTCGATCCTTTAATATCTGGTGGATGCTCCATCTGGGATCGATACTCCCACCACCACTCCCTCACGATCGGATTCGGTGAATCTGTTTGCTCCATGGCCCAGAGGAGCAGCTCTATGTACTCCCGCACGCTCCTCTCCCTCTTCTCCATTGCAAAACCACCTCCTCTCCTCTCCATCATCTCCATTCCAAAACCACTGTCTCGTCTCTTCCTCTTCTCCATTTCAAAACCATCTCCTCTCTCCTCAGACGAGGATCCCCTGACGTAGCCCATCCTGCCATTGAAACACTGACACATGGGTCCCACCAAGCGCGGGGCCCACCTGTCAGCGACCGAAAGGCAGGGGAAGCTCTTCTCTCCATCATCTCCATTCCAAAACCACCGTCTCGCCTCTTCCTCTTCTCCATTTCAAAACCACCCCCTCTCCTCTCCATCATCTCCATTCCAAAACCACCGTCTCGCCTCTCCCTCTTCTCTATTGCAAGACCACCGTCTCTCCTCCCATCTTCCAAAGCTAGCACCGGACCACTCAGAAGGACATCTATGGAGGGGATGCAGCAGCGAATCAGGCAGATCGCCGGCGGCGACCAGGCAAAGTTAGCCAGGTTGAAGGAGATCCTTACTTGGTTTGACCATGAGTGGGAGATTTCGAGGACGGTGAGGGCCATGTGGCAATGTATGCGAAAGAGCGAGACGACGGCGATGAGGGCAGCAATGTACTCCTCGGCGGCAGTCACGCCGCAGTCCTGCGAGTTCATCGACTATCTCCTCTGGGCGATGGAGCAGACAGATTCACCCGAGGCGAATGTCAGGCGGAGGTGGTGGGCGTACAGGTCAAAGGTCGAGCACCCAGAGGATAACGAATCGATCGAGTACGGTGTGCCGTTCGTGAGGGTGCAGAGCCAGCCGGAGCCACGGGAGTATTCGTTCTCCCACCGCAAGAGGAGGCCGGATGGCGCGACGTCGCTTCCCCGCCGATCTCCATGGTTCCCTTGACGCTTGCCTCATTTCAATGACGTCGGTAGGGTTTAAGGCAAGCTTCGCACTAACCTAATATTCCATCTGCTCATGCTTACAATCAGTGTGACAACTAATAAAAATCATGCTTACAATTAGTCTTCGAGTACTACGCCAATCACCCTAAAATAGCTCTGGACCTTTGGGTCACAGTTGTGACACTGTGTACAAATAAAGAAAAATAGATTGGTGCTTCTTTCATAAAAGAGTACACCCCTAGAAAACTGCCAATATAAGCTACTAGTATTTTTTTAAGTCTAAGCTACTAGTATTTGGTTAAACGATTTGCTGCCGAGAAAGATCCGTCCACAGTGAGCGCCACACATCCCACTGATGGTGGTGGATGCTAATGCTTAGATGGAGTAGGGTGGTGTCGGTTATTTTTACTTGGCACCTCGCACTCTGCATATATGCCGGTTCCATCCGTACATTTGTGCAGTTCCACCAAAATGCAGCTGAATAACCCTGTTTGCACAGATAATGAAATGGCGTGATTACATTATAGTGGCACTAGTTGATGAAACATACACTAATAAACAGAAGAAAATATTACATCATACTGGAAATCGACCCAAGTCTCCCCGATACACCTTCTGCCAGTGATGAACATCAGTGTACAGCGGTAGTACAAGGAGGGGCCTTGAGGCATTCAAATCTCTATTTTTGTGCAGATCAACTAAAATTAAGCACCCCTGTTTGCAGAAACGCTTAAACATTACCAATGGGACTAGTTGATGAAACATACATTAACAAAGAGAAGCACTTTCTTTATCTACATTGGAAATGAAATGATAGAGAGGACACTCGCTCTATTTTAACTATATTATTACTTCATTTTATCAGTGACACTAGGGTCGAGCAGGTGGCAAACGAGGTGTACCGTGCGTCGCAAGGATGAAGCCCGGGGGTGCTTAGACTGGGATGCTGAAGCTGGCTCTTTCAGTCCCTATCTTCCCCCTGATGTTTCCGTGGTAGCATTTGGGTTGTAATCCAAACTTGGTCGAGCTGGTGCTACGTCCCCCTACCTGCCTAGCTTATGTGGTGAACTTGTCTCCTACTAGTACTCAGTCCGTTCTAGTAGTAGTTGCATAACTGCCGTTTACACTGCGATGTTGTCGGATAATGGTTCTCTATGGTTGGGTTTCTTTAATGAAATCGGAGGGAACCCCCTCTTCTGATATATATAAAAAACAGTGGCACTAGCGGTGCCAAAACATTTCCTCAAATTAATAGTGCCACTAGATTAAGGTGCAAAATAATAACATTACTGCTTTATCATGGCAGTGCCAAAATAGTAGCACAAGAGCAGGATCAACATGCAGGATCTTTGGCAAATGGTCAGAACAAAAAGGAACATACCTCGTGATGGGAACCATATCTGCAGTCAACGCCATCGTAAAAGGGATGACACCAGTCACCAACATGGATGATTCAATTCATGGGACCTTTTGGTGCAGTTCATCTAAAATGAAGCAATGTCCCATGAGCTAGCAGCTTCTTCTTCTTCTTTTAAGAAAAGGGCTCCAGCCCCGGTTCCATTTCCATCAGAAAATGAAACCCACAGAGCTTCTTCTTCATTAGTTGCAATAAAATTGAGCAACATCAAGGTTGGTCGTGAAGCTCCTGGAGAGTAGGCAGACCAGGACAGTTGCATCTCTAACGAAAAGAAGCAACTTATCTTAATGGGAAATTTAGCAGGACATGGAAAAAAGTGCCATTGATTCATATTACTGGAGGCATTACATTGAAAACAACATTGGTTTAACGTGTCCTTACTTTTAACAGTGCGACTGCTACATTTTACCTGTGGCATTACATAAGAGCGACTCAGGGCAACAAACATCAGAAGAGGATATCTGGGTTGGTCCCATTTTTGTTCGGTATATAGCCACCTTATACTGTGTGAGGCTAGCAAATCTAGTGCTGGACTTACTCTGTTGACTTGTCCCCCAGTCCCCACTTTCTTTCCTTTTTCAACCAATAGATCGGGTTTATATTGAGTTTGTTCTGCGTTCCCTTTATTCCCCTATTAGAACTACAGACCAGTTGGATAGCCAGTCTCTGCTACTTTTCGCCCCCCATTATTTCCTCTTTCGACCAAGTCCTAGATTCAGGTAACAAATCTTCCCCCACCCCCACCCCCTTTCATCCTTGTTTGAACCAAGTACTACTAGATTCGAGCGCATGAACTAGTTTTACCTCTTAATAGTAAAAAAATTAGGTGGTTTTCGAACAGCCGACCGATCCTATCTACACAAGGGGGCCTGAGAAATAGTAAAAGATACAAATGCAGCGACGTCAGGAGCTCGGGAAGTAGAGCAAGGCCGGTTTCGAAGGAAGTTATACCTGAGGGACGCCGGGATGTCGCTAGGTGGGCGGCGGGAGGCCGGATCTGCCCACACTACAACAGCGAGGAAGAAGGGGTGGGAGGCCCTCCCTCGCCAGCGATGCTTAGGAGAGAACGGCAAGGCACGCTGATTGGGACGCGCCGGCAGTGGGTAAGAGCTGTCGCCGAGGACGACCGCGTGAATGTTGCACCTTCTCACCTTCCCCGGCGGAGAGGATCCGGCTGGATCTATGACCAGCGGTGAGTAGAGAGAGAGTGTGTGGCCACCGCTGTCGTGTTTAGATCTGGAGAGGACGAGACAGTGTGAAGAGAGCAACACTAGCAAGCAAGCGCAGAGGCTCCTGCCTATATAGTGGAGTACTAGTTTTCTTTTGTCTACCGGCCGGAGCCGGCTTGACCTCGGCAATGACTGTCAAGAGGTCTTCATGCACGTGCCCCGGAGGCGTAGTTGTCGTCGTTTTGATCTGAAGCACCGGATTATAACATATAACACGAAAAAATGCCACATGCCAAGAAATCATAACCCCACTGCCCAAAGGAGACAAGATGAATCCTGACGGACAAACTAGACGAGTATCAAAGCTCAAATTAAAGATAAACTCGTAGAAAATTGGTCCGTCGATAGATGTCCTAATTAACATAGCCGGCTTGACCTAGATGGAAGCCGAGTAGTCTTCGTGCATGTGCCCCCAATGAGTAGCCCAACTCAGTTGTCGCTGTTTAACCCTCGCAGTGATCTGAAGCATGCTACCTCTTGAGCACTGCGTTGGTTTTCCCTTGAAGAGGAAAGGGTGATTCAGTAAAGCAGCGTAAGTATTTCCCTCAGTTTTTGAGAACCAAGGTATCAATCCAGTAGGAGGCCACGCACGAGTCCCTCGCACCTACACAAACAAATAAAATCCTCGCAACCAACGCAATAAAGGGGTTGTCAATCCCTTCCCGGTCACTTACGAAAGAGAGATCTGATAGATATGATAAGATAATATTTTTGGTATTTTTATGATAAATATGCAAAGTAAAATAAAAGGCAATAAAAATAGCTAAGTGTTGGAAGATTAATATGATGGACAATAGACCCGGGGGCCATAGGTTTCACTAGTGGCTTCTCTCGAGAGCATAAGTATTACGGTGGGTAAACAAATTACTGTTGAGCAATTGACAGATTGAGCATAGTTATGAGAATATCTAGGTATGATCATGTATATAGGCATCACGTCCGCGATAAGTAGACCGTCTCCTGCCTGCATCTACTACTATTACTCCACACATCGACCGCTATCCAGCATGCATCTAGAGTATTAAGTTCAAAAGAATAGAGTAACTCTTTAATTAAGATGACATGATGTAGAGGGATAAACTCATGCAATATGATATAAACCCCATCTTGTTATCCTCGATGGCAACAATACAATACGTGCCTTGCTGCCCCTACTGTCACTGGGAAAGGATACCGAAAGATTGAACCCAAAGCTAAGCACTTCTCCCATTGCAAGAAAGATCAATCTAGTAGGCCAAACCAAATTGATAATTCAAAGAGACTTGCAAAGATAACCAATCATACATAAAAGAATTCAGAGAAGATTCAAATATTGTTCATAGATAAACTTGATCATAAACCCACAATTCATCGGTCTTAACAAACACACCGCAAAAGAAGATTACATCGAATAGATCTCCACAAGAGAGGGGGAGAACATTGTATTGAGATACAAAGAGAGAGAAGAAGCCATCTAGCTAATAACTATGGACCCGAAGGTCTGAGGTAAACTACTCACACATCATCGGAGAGGCTATGGTGTTGATGTAGAAGCCCTCCATGATCGATGCCCCCTCCGGCGGAGCTCCGGAAAAGGCCCCAAGATGGGATATCACGGGTACAGAAGGTTGCGGCGGTGGAATTAGGTTTTTGGCTCCGTATCTGGTAGTTTGGGGGTACGTAGGTATATATAGGAGGAAGAAGTACGTTAGTGGAGCAACGTGGGCCCCACGAGGGTGAAGGGCGCGCCTGGGGGGTAGGCGCGCCCCCCTACCTCGTGCCTTCCTGGTTGCTTTCTTGACGTAGGGTCCAAGTCCTCTGGATCACGTTCGTTCCAAAAATCACGTTCCTGAAGGTTTCATTCCGTTTGGACTCCGTTTGATATTCTTTTTCTGCGAAACTCTGAAATAGGCAAAAAAAACAGCAATTCTGGGTTGGGCCTCCGGTTAATAGGTTAGTCCCAAAAATAATATAAAAGTGTATAATAAAGCCCAATAATGTCCAAAACAGAATATAATATAGCATGGAACAATCAAAAATTATAGATACGTTGGAGACGTATCAAGCATCCCCAAGCTTAATTCCTGCTCGTCCTCAAGTAGGTAAATGATAAAAATAGAATTTTTGACGTGGAATGCTACTTAGCATAATTTCAATGTAATTCTCTTAATTGTGGTATGAATATTCAGATCCGGAAGATTCAAGAGAAAAGTTTAACATTGACATAAAAATAATAATACTTCGAGCATACAAACTAAGCAATTATGGCTTCTCAAAATAACATGGCCAAAGAAAGTTATCCCTACAAAATCATATAGTCTGGCTATGCTCTATCTTCACCAGACAAAGTATTTAAATCATGCACAACTCCGATGACAAGCCAAGCAATTGTTTCATACTTTTGATGTTCTCAAACTTTTTCAATCTTCACGCAATACATGAGCGTGAGCCATGGACATAGCACTATATGTGGAATATAATGGTGATTATGGAGAAGACAAAAAAAGGAGAAGATAGTCTCACATCAACTAGGCGTATCAACGAGCTATGGAGATGCCCATTAATAGATATCAATGTGAGTGAGTAGGGATTGCCATGCAACGGATGGACTAGAGCTATAAGTATATGAAAGCTGAACAAAACAAACTAAGTGGGTGTGCATCCAACTCGCTTGCTCACGAAGACCTAAGCCAGTTTGAGGAAGCCCATCATTGGAATATACAAGCCAAGTTCTATAATGAAAATTTCCCACTAGTATATGAAAGTGATATCATAGGAGACTCTCTATCATGAAGATCATGGTGCTACTTTGAAGCACAAGTGTGGTAAAAGGATAGTAACATTGTCCCTTCTCTCTTTTTCTCTCAATTTTTTTATTTGGGCATTTTCTCCTTTTTTATGGCCTCTTTTTTTTAGTCCGGAGTCTCATCCCGACTTGTGGGGGAATCATAGTCTCCATCATCCTTTCCTCACTTGGGACAATGCTCTAAAAAATGATGATCATCACACTTTTATTCACTTACAACTCAACAATTACAACTCAATACTTAGAACAAAATATGACTCTATGTGAATGCCTCCGGCGGTATACCGGGATATGCAATGAATCAAGAGTGACATGTATGAAAGAAATTATGAACGGTGGCTTTGCCACAAATACAATGTCAACTACATGATCATGCAAAGCAATATGACAATGATGGAGCGTGTCATAATAAACTGAACGGTGGTAAGTTGCATGGCAATATATCTCGGAATGGCTATGGAAATGCCATGGTAGGTAGGTATGGTGGCTGTTTTGAGGAAGGTATATGGTGGGTGTATGATACCGGCGAAAAGTGCGCGGTATTAGAGAGGATAGCAATGGTGGAAGGAAGAAAGTGTGTATAATCCATGGACTCAACATTAGTCATAAAGAACTCATATACTTATTGCAAAAATCTACAAGTTATCGAAGCAAAGTATTACGCGCATGCTCCTAGGGGGATAGATTGGTAGGAAAAGACCATCGCTCGTCCCCGACCGCCACTCATAAGGAAGACAATCAATAAATAAATCATGCTCCGACTTCATCACATAACGGTTCACCATACGTGCATGCTACGGGAATCACAAACTTTAACACAAGTATTTCTCAAATTCAAAACTACTCAACTAGCATGACTCTAATATCACCATCTCCATATGTCAAAACAATTATCAAGTATCAAACTTCTCATAATATTCAACACACTCATAAGAATTTTTTTTACTAATCTTGAATGCCTATCATAATTAAAGCAAATTACCATGCTGTTTTTTAGGACTCTCAAAATAATCTAAGTGAAGCATGAGAGAACAATAGTTTCTATAAAACAAAACCACCACCGTGCTCTAAAAGATATAAGTGAAGCACTAGAGCAAAAACTATATAACTCAAAAGATATAAGTGAAGCACATAGAGTATTCTAACAATTTCCGAATCATGTGTGTCTCTCTCAAAAGGTGTGTACAGCAAGGATGATTGTGGCAAACTAACAAATAAAGACTCAAATAATACAAGACGCTCCAAGCAAAACACATATCATGTGGTGAATAAAAATATAGCTCCAAGTAAACTTACCGATGGAAGTAGACGAAAGAGGGGATGCCTTCTGGCGCATCCCCAAGCTTTGGATTTTAAGTGTCCTTACAGCCTGTTTGGTAAACATTTTGGCAGGGGAATGAGAGTTTGCACAAGGGTGTTTATAGAGGGATTAGTCATGGGAAGTAGATTTTTACTCCCATTCCCTTGTTTGGTATATGGTGGGATTAGCGTGGGATAAAACTCTGCTCGCGAATTAACAGGGTACCCCCTGGAAAGAAAGGTGGTCTCTCACACATGCTCACACACTCTCTCCCGGGGTGTCTTTCTCGCACACATGCTCTAGATATAACCCTCCCTCCCTCTCGTAACCATTTACAACTGTTTTCACTAACCTTTATCACAAGCACTCTTCCTCTCGCAAACATACACACGCACAATCCTCATCGACCCTTTCTATATACATGGACCTGCCTACGTGTCTCATGTACGCACATTATCTTTACGCCTGTCTCTCACGCATTGTCTCACACCTCTCTTCCTAATTGACGAGTACGATTCTAGCAGAGCATTCTGTAGGATGCCCCTTAAAGTTAGGTTAGATGAATAGTAATATCAGAGATAAAGGGGTTACCTTAGTCCGATAACCTAGGGTTACAAATCCTAGCCGGCTTTGTCAGTGGACACAGAGTCCTTCACAATTCTGCTATCTTTGTCTTGTACGACTAGTCATCCATGGGTCTTCCTAAATGCGTCACGGGCCGACCAATGTGGCGCGGGACGGAACCGAACGAAGGGCCTCACCTCGACCCACCGGACCTCACGCGGTGACAAACCCTTTGCCCCCACGTCTCATTATCTTCTCACACCCACACATACCAACACAAACACCACACACACAGAAAATTTCTCCTGGTGCCTCTATTCCCTCCCCCCTTGCATATACACACTCAAGGGAAAGGAATCTCTTGTCGTGACGTCATATTCATCTCTCTCTCTCTAGACCACTCTCATTTCTCGTGCTATCTCTCCCACGCCCCCCCCGTCGGCCCCTCTATCCATGCCTCTCTCGAATACGTAATACACACACATACCTCTCTAGGCCCCGCCAAATGCATCAACTACACATTCACACATGTTACATCACGTACCCCATTGATCTAAAAAGCCATCTCTTCATGTTTATTTCGCATACAACATTCCTTTTGAATAAAGTGTGGCCAAAAAATTATTTTAGAGTTTCTACATATATACAACATTACAAAGTTATATGGAGGAGTACAAACGCTAATTTGCATTGCATCGTGCCCACAATGATATTTATTCCGCACTGTGAATTTGTATATTTTTATACTATATACAAAGTTAGTCATAATAAAGAGAAACGAAGAGCATCTCTCTCTCCATCGCATACCCCCCTGTACGCCCCTTTCACGTATGCACACAAAACTATCTCCAGGTCCTCTAAAAGTAAGCCCCCATAAAATTCACGGATGTTTCATCTTTCTCTCGTGATATATGCAATGACGATCATTGTATTTGAAGCGAAAGCACGATACGTACATTGGACTTCAGAATCCACTCATTACGGTCACCATTTACGTTTAGTGGTTATTATACAGTCAAGGGCTCACCGTACAACTCTGTATTTGCTCATGACATGACTAGTTGACCAGTTAAACGCTCCACGTGGCACCTCTAGTGTTGCATCACATTATCTCACTACCATCGTGCCCACCTGTCGACTTGTATCTACTCTACATCTACACTCTTATAAAATACATAAAATACACTCTTATAAAAAACAGAGTTGGTGATGATGGTGTGCCTGCCATCCTGCAATATAAGCCGTCCGATTTATATCTGACGAACAGGGAAGAAACTATGGCAATTTTGCAAAAAGGTACCCACACACCTCTCCACATTTGCAAATCAGGCCTTCCCTCGTTCATCCTTTTCTCTCACAAGATAAACAAGTCATACAAATGCATCTTGATGTTACGTGCAATGCACGGGCATCTTGCTAGTAAGAATGAAAACAAACGACAAAAAAATATTTGGACGGTGGTTAGAAGTCATGACCGCGGGCACAGCGGACAAGGTGGCCCTTATTGGTATGTTAAGCCGTCTGTTTTAACACACAGGAGCTGGTGTGGTGATTATACACACACGCACGCATGCACACGAACTGCATCCACGCAACACTCACACAAACACATGCGCCCACGCACGCACGCAACACTCACACGTACACACGCAGCCACGCACACACGCAACACTCACACGCACGCACACAACACTCACACGCACACACGCACGCATGCATGCACACACCAGTACACCACACGACCAACACACACTCTCACGCTCAAGTGCTCAACCTACACATGCATGCGCACACATCAGGCCCTGACAGACACATACACAACCAGGTGATTCCCGCGCACGGGTTGGAGCCTTGTCGCGCCTGCGTAAATTTGTGTTTATCTGACCTTTTGCCTATGCGAACTGACAGGTGGGACCCATAAGGAACGTGGTCAATTTAACTAGTCAACATGGCGCCATGCAGACTATTTGGCCGGTCAACAGAGTGCAATCCGATGCTGAACTGTGAGCAAGTGACCGTATAATCACCGCAAAATGTATATAGTGACCGTAATCAGCTTATTCTGAAGTTCGGTGACCGTATTACGCTTTTCTGTGTGTAGGCCCTCCAAAACTACATCTCTACACGTTCTTGCATGTTACATCTAACAACTATGCAATACAACACTACTACTACACTCTAACACAATAAATCATATGTGTTTTTAGTTTTACTAGATATCATATTGTTACTTATAATTATTCAGTTTGCATACATTAAAATTGCCTTTGAAATGTATGGCCAGTATCATCTACCGCGCGGGAAAAATCCCGCCCTTTCCTGTTTAATCGGGTTTGTATCGATGGATCGTGCGAAACAGCAAAACTATAGTACTATACAGTACTACAAGTGACAGTTCACTGGGCCGTCGTGTCGACTACTCCTCCATCGTAAGAGTGGAGCGCTCGCTTTCATAAATCTTCTAGTCCCTTTCACCGACATGTGGGACATCAAGCTACCGGGTCCATGTGCCATACCGGAATACAATGCAGAGCAGCCGGGGTGAAGCAACCCAGTCATGACGCCGGCGTAGTAATGAGCAATGAGGCGTCAAATCACAAAGCTCCACCTTTCTAGCAGTTAAGTTGGAGGGACGAAGCAACCATCACATCATTTCACTCATTGTTGAATCCGCTTCTCCCTCATCTTCTTCAACTTAACCACGTGTTGCTTCTGCCATTGTTCTGCCTCATGTGGGACGCGGATCGGCTTGGTAAAGCACTGACACGTGGGACCGCATGTTAGCAAACCGCCAGGACAACTTCCTCCGAAAATAAGAAGCCTAATCCTAGACTTACAAAGGGCTACGTAGCTGCTACGTATACTTTCCATCTAATCTATATATGCCCCCCTGATTTTCAGGTGGGGTGGGCCTAATCCTCTCCTTTAATCCAATCAAATAGTCCCACATCACATCAGTTCGTAACTTTACGTAAACCATTACGTGGATGTAGCATTGCTCAAATAAGAAACCTCCCCCGCCATCTGCGCGGCAAAATCACCTCCTTTTTACTAATCATGATTCTATAATTTTTTAGATCAATATAATTGAGATTTGTATAGATAGCACACAGGAGCAAAACCAAGTGGTACGGTTAAGGGCATCCACAATGTGTAGCCAAATGTGAAAATAGCTTTTGGCATCGTGGGAACCATTGTGGACGGTGTTGCCAAAGCCAAAAAGATGGAACTGAAACTCCCTGATTGATTGATTGAAGGAATAGAAAAATGCAACATCTCTCCTCTTTCTCCCATGCTTGGACGCATGTAGTATAGTATAGAGCACAGAGTCTACTCCCCTGTCCCTTCTATCACAAATCACAAAGCAGTGAGGCGTCAAATCACAAAAGCACGGACAAAGCAACCATCATTTCACTCTTCGCTGACTCCACTTCTCCATCGTCTTCTTCGAGAAACCATCTCACCGCACTAGTACTCCTAGTAGTACTAGTAAAGGACTTCCTGGATGCAAATAAGGCGATTGTCTCGACTTGCAGGCGGCACTTGCGAACGACTTACCGTGGTCTCCCTCAATGGTGTTCTCCGTCGAACGCACTTCGCCAAACCACCAAAAAAAGATATCGTCGACGTCACCGCAATGGGGAAGGAAGTCAAATATAGTTACTACCTCCATTTTTTTGTACACAAGGCCAGTATATCAAAATTACAATTTGCAAAGGGCCACTAACACTAATCGAGGCAAAATTGATGGGGTTAGCAACCAAGGACATTAATATCCCCTGCATGCATGCGGAAGTGAGAAGGTTGGTTTGCATGGCGCTGCATTAATCAAGCGATGAGGAGTGAGATGGTTAGCTCTTTGGTCTTTGGAGAAAAAAATACGCATTAATTGACACGTGAAACGAGGATTTGTATCGATTAAATCCCGCGAAGGAAAACCCCGCCTTTCTTATTTAACACTAGTACTCCTAGTACGTACGTACTTATCCTGTTTGGGTCTAGGCCTTGCATTGCCAAACTTCGCCACACATTTTTGCCAAGCTTTCCTAAAGTTTTCAAAATGAGAAGGAGGCACACTTGCGCACGGCTGTCGCGGTCGCACCGCACCCTCACACGGTCGCTCCTGCACGCCGCGGTCGCACCGCGCCCTCACACAGTCGCTCCTGCACGCCGCAAACCCAACCAAGGGAACGCACCCTCACTGACACGTGTTGTCGCATGTGAACAAACCAAACTCAGCCATCCTATTGTTGACACATAATTTTCGTTCATAGAGTATGTTTATCCAACCGCATGTTGGGGAGTATCCGTACGGCCCGTGCGGTGGTCTGTTGGGGAAGAAGCAGAGGTGAGGAAGAAGGAAAGAAGGGTTAGGAGACGTAGGATATTCATCCAACCGCCTGAAATGGTAAACTGGCCCAAGTGGGGCGACTTGCATAACAAATATATGTTTTTACACAGCAAAAGATCCATAAAGACAACAACATAAAGAAAAAGTATCACTGCTCGCGGAAAGAGACGGCCTCGTCGTCTTTGGCTGCCGGCGCGAACCAGCCGTCGCTGCCGACGTGTGTCTCCGCACCGTGGTTGTCCTCGGCCTCCATCTACTCGTTCAAGTGGAGCGTGCGGGCGCTCTGCACGGACGAGAGCACAACCCGGTTCAAGTTGAGGACGTTCGGTTCCGCCTGCAGGAGGGCCTCGATGGCAGCAGCATCCGCGCGCTCCGCGTTGAGTCGAGCCTCCGCCGCCCGGTTCAAGTCCAGGACGTCCGGTTCCGCCTACAGGAGGGCGTCGATGAGAGCGGCATCCGCGCGCTCTGCGTCGAGTCGAGCCTCTGCCGCCCGGTTCAAGTCCAGGACGTCCGGTTCTGCCTGCAGGAGGGCCTCGATGGCAGCGGCATCCGCACGCTCTGCCTCAAGTTGAGCCTCCGCCGCCCGGTTCACATCCACGACATCCGGTTCTGCCTGCAGGAGAGCCTCGATGGCAGCGGCATGCGCGCGCTCCGCGTCGAGTTGAGCCTCTGCCTTCCAGTCCTCCTTTAGTATCGCCATGTTGAACCGCTGGTCAGCCTGCACCACGGGGGACTCGGACGCCGGCACGAAGTCGACGTCCATCGTCTCATGCCCATCGGGGACCTTCTGCGCCGCGACCTCCGCCATGAACATTGGATCGGCTTCCTCCTCCTCGTAGCTTGGCTCCAGAGAACTCGGGGATTGGCCCGCCGCAAAGCGAGCTTGGGAACGGAGGTCTGTGGCGCCGACCGCCGCCACGATTTCAGCGCAGCGCTCCGGCGTCAGCATCGTGTAGTAAGTGATCTTGCGGCGCACCATGGCTTTCCGGCGAACTAGGGGACGCTTGATGCGGGCTAGGGGATCGAAAGGTGGGGGAATGGGCTGGAGATTTGGTGCGGTTTTAGGGCAGTGGCTGGCGTAGGCCGAGCAGCGAAGGTTCTGGTGTGAATAGTGGTTCCGGTGACGACCGGTCAATCGGTTTTGACTGTACATCGCTCTTGTCGCGTTCGCGTTGCAGCCCGGCATGCTGGACCCTCCACGTCGCTCACCGAATGGAACGCGCTTCGTCTTGCATTTTCGCTCGCTTGTGGGACCGCAGTTGAGAGCAAACCGACGTCCCTCTCCCTCCCCCACCCACGTCATTTATTATACCACCACTCCCTCCGTTTTATGCGGAGTAAATAAAAATAGAGCGAGTATACTACGGATGAGGATCCCCTGACGTGGCCGAACCCATTGAGTAACTGACATGCGGGGCCTAGCAAGCATGGGGTCAGCCAGTAAGTGACCGAAAGGGAGGGTAAGGAAGGGATACCTACGTCAGAGGATCCACTTCCACTATACTACTTTGACCAAATGTTTGAGTAATAATATATGACATGCAACTTACACAAATGTTAGAGTAATAATATACGACATGCAACTTACACAAAGCATACAGGGTCTAATGCGTTTTTTGAGGCTAACTTTGACCAAATGTTAGAGTAATAATATATGACATGCAACTTACACAAAGCATACGGTCAAATTCGTATGTGAAAGGAGTTTCCAATGATATAATTTTCACATTATACATCTCATGTACTATTAATCTTGTCAGTAGTCAAATTGGAAACCATCTCGAGTACAAATCTAGGAGTACGTACGAATCTAAAAATATTGATTGGGCGTTGTTGAATGTTGATACCTTTTTGATCAAAGTAGAGATACTTTGACTACACATAAAACTTATATGTAAACTAGAAAGGATAGGGGGAGTATATTGTACGTTCAAAAACGAAACGAACATTGAATACCCTTTATATATGCTTTGCGGATGCTATGATCACCGGTTCAAAATTTTGAATCCGCCTTAGGTATCACGTGCCCCCACTCGTTCCCTCTCGATTTCATCTCGGGGTCCGGAGATCTATTGAAAGAGGACTAGGGTGGGTACATGCGAATGATACTCGGCGGAATGTTTAAATGAGGCATGCGGAAGGATGGACTCGACTGGAGGGAGACATGATCGATGGAGAAGAGGGTTGGAGAGGAATGAGAAGGAAATGCCACATGATTATACTTGAACGGCTCAAATAAACAATAAGTTGTCTCGCTTGGCCTACATAGTGAAAGGCCTAATGCGCAACGCGGAGCACTGACGCTCGAATATGGCCGGGAAAACATGGAAACCGACATGTGGGGCACACCCGTTGGGACGACGTAGCGCAGACTAGTCCAATGGAGGAGCTGGCCCACGACCTCCTTGCCACCGACAACCGTTCATGTGGGTCGTTGGGGCCAATAACGGGGCGCGGCTCCAGCACCGCCTCTGGACACGGCGACCGCGGTGAGCGACACGCTCATATCGTCGCTAGACACGGTCGGTTTCAGTGTGCCGAGGGTGGCGTTAGTGCTGTGGCACGACCAACGGTATGTTTGGTTTGTGCCCAAAGTTGCCCCATCAAAGCATTGGGTAGCCAAAATTTTGGTAGAGGAATTGGTTGCCCATGACTTGGCCGACATTGGCAAGAAAAATGAACTAGAGTTCGCTAGAGTTCATTGCCATGCCAAAGAAATGGCAACCATTCAAACAAAGACCAATCTTTGGGTCATGACCAAAATTTTGGTTGAGGTATTGGTTGCCCATGATTTGGCCGACATTGGCAAGAAAAATGAACTAGAGTTGGCTAGAGTTCATTGGCATGCCAAAAAAATGGCAACCATCCAAACAAAGACCAATCTTTGGGTCATGACCAAAATTTGGTAAGGTGCACTTTGGCCACAATCCAAACACACCCCAACACCCGGCTCGTCGAGGATGCACGGGGCGCCGCGACGCGTCCGCGGAGTGGTGTAGCGCGGCCAACTGCATCCTCTGGACCTGAGACCATGCTGGGTCGTCTTGCTTTTTCAATGACATGCGGGGATCGCATGTGAGCAAAGGGCATCTCCAACGTTGCCACGACCGTAGCTGACTACCCTGGCACACCAAAACCCTCGTCCCTCGCGCCGTCGCGCGGTGCGTTCCCAGCCGGCGCCAGCTGCCCGCATTCATGCCGTCCATTCGTATGTCGTCGTTAAGAGGCTCGGTGCCCGAGGAACCAACTCCGGCGACTTAATGACGCACCCGGACGCTTGGCCTCACCGGAATGCGCTACTTAAAGCGGCAACGCCCAGCTAACCTTCACACCATAGCGCATCATCCTCCTACCTGGCACCACATCCACCATGACCGCAAGTGCAAACGCTCTGCGGGAGAGCTTGTCTTCGGGGATGAAGCTCGAGGTCGCCGCCCTCGCTCAAGTCGCCTCTCGCGACGCAATAGCGGCGTAGCCGGACGCGGACGCGACCGCACAAGCGGTGGCCACGCTGGCGGCCGACGACGGGAGCACCGTCAGCCACGCGTCCTACTTGCCGCCGTCCAACGTCGGCACCGCCGAGGTCGGGGACTCCTCCGAGGATGAGTAGGGCATGGGAGGCGGCAGGGCATGGTGTGCAACTGGCCGGTCCGTATCCCGTGTTCTACTCTTCCTCGCCGGAGACCGCACCTTCACTTCACGGGTCTTGAACCCCGCCCCCGTACATAGAGATCGCAGATGGAGGACGTCGGTCGCCGCCGTAGAATAGGTTTAGGGTCGGGTTTCTTTTATTTTTCTGTCCTATAAAAGTTCGAAATGTAATGAAAATCTGCCGTGTTTGCATTAATCTCGGCCGGTGTATATGAACTTTCACAATAATATACATATTGTAGGAGTACTAGCAAGATGCCCGTGCGTTGCACGGAAGATCAAGATCTTGTGGGAGAAAAGGATGAACGAGGGAAAGCCTTATCTGCAAATGTGGAGAGGAGTGCGGGTAAATTGTCATAGTTTCCTTCCTATCCGTTAGATATAGATCGGACGGCCTATATTGCAGGATGACAGGCACACCATCATCACCAACTCTGCTTTTTATTGAACCGAGACAAATCTAACATGCGAAGTAAAATAAACACATAGGGTCTATACATACACAAATTATCTTAGGCACTCCAATAGTACGTCCACTACACATTCACGCATTTCACATCTTTCTACATCTACGGGAACCTACGAAAGGGTTAACGTAAATTGCCTCTCTCTCTCCTCCCCTGATTTTCATGGTGGTGGGCCCCTCCCTCCCCCCAATCTACAATCAACAGCTCACACGTTTCACATTACGTTAATTACGTAACTGGGATTACGTAGGTGTAGCATTACTCGTCCTAAAAAACCCAACTAAGCCAACCTCCCAGCATATCGCGCGGGAAAAGACCCGGCCGCGCCGTTTTAGTCGGGATTACCGGATTACTAGTAGTAGTATCGATGGATCGCGCGAAGCAACAAATTTTTTTGAGGGGGCGAAGCACCTAGTTTAAAAGGAAAAAAGGCGGTACACTCACAGCACTCCTGTCGCGGTCGCATTGCACCCCACACACGTTCGGTCCTGCACACGGCTCACGCAAACGGAACGCGCTTCGGCTTGCCTCTTCACTGACACGTGGGACTGCACTTGGAGAAACCGACCATGCGCCAAACTCCCCCCGCCCACCGCGCGAAAATCCTCCCCCCCCCCCACACCCAAAAATTCCCCCCAAATCCGATTCAACCGCCCTTCGGCCAACTAGCCAATAATATTCCCCAAACCCCCCTCCCCCCTGTCCCCCTCCACTCCATTCGCTCCGCCAAAGCCGCCCTCCCCGCCGCGCCGATACGTCGGCGCCGCGGTTCGGCGATCCTCTCGCTCCCACAGTACGCTCTCGTAGACTGCCGTCCTCTAGCCGCGCCGCCACCTTTGCCTACGTTCTTGTGGAGGCGCACAGCGGTCAGCGCCGCCACCGCTGGCGATGTTCGTGTGGAGACGCACAGCGGCCAGCTTCTCCCATGGTACGCGCAATCTAGACTGAGGCCCCGTTCATGTCGGTGTAGCGCTGAATGTTAGCTGATAGACGCTGTTAATCTCACTGTTTGCCGAAGTAGTTTACTGTCAATATGCTCTGCTTAAGAAGCTTCCTTGCCCTGTTCTGCACTCAATCTGCTTAGCTGAGATGGCATGCCAAGGCCGATTAGTTGCTAAAATATCCTGCCATATATTTATTGTGACGTAGATTGCCATGGTCTAGTAGCCAATCTGTTAGGTGAAATAGCTCTACACCGTTTTAATACTCGATCTTGTTGCTGCGATGGCTCGATAGTTTCGATGGTGTGTGCTCGGCCTCATTGACTGCTGAAACAGCCTGCCATAATTTGGCACTCAATCTGTTTGCTGAATTAGCTTTACATATATTTCGTTACTTAGATCTGCTCGTCCAAATATCTTGCCATAGCTTTAGACATCGACCTAGGTATTTTTTTCTGGACTTCATAAAAAAGCATATATGTTTTTCCTGTAATATCTAGTAGAAGAACTAATTTGTATGTCTAACAGATGGACAGGACTTGGAAACTTCTGCTCGAAGATTCTCCGCTGCATATGTCGAGGGGGTTGAAAACTTCATGAACTTTATCAGAGCTGAGTACGGTGGTCCGAAATCAGATGTGCTCTGCCCGTGTAGCAGTTGTATGAATTCAGTTACAAGACCCAGTCAACTGTGCAAAATCATCTACACTTGTATGGGATGTCGGTCACATATACTAGGTGGGTTCATCATGGTGAAGCTGTGAACGTCAATGTTATTGACTACGTGGAAGCAGCAGATCACCATCTTGATCTGCCTGATGCTCAGGTGGAAGAGGAGGAGGAGGTGTGGTGGCGGAGCCAGTGAGTTTGACCAACATTGAAACAATGCTACGAAATGCTCGTGCATTCCGTGAACTTTCACCTGCAGAAGAAAAACGGTGGGCCCGCATGTTGGAACAATGCAACGTTGTGTCACCCCAGGAAATAAGCTGTCAGTATTCTCAGCTATGGTCACCTTTCTTCAGGTGAAGACATCTGAGCGGATGACCAACAAATCATTCGATGCGATGTTGGCTGCTTTCCGCAAATCTTTCCCAGATGCGTCTGAGCTGCCACACACCTACAGTAAAATGAAGAATTTCCTTCGTGCAGTTGGAATTGGATATGATATGATCCATGTTTGTAAGAATAATTGTGTTCTGTTCCGGAAGGATTATGCCAACTTAAGTGAATGCCCGAAATGCAAATCATCAAGATGGAAAGATGGCGATGCTGTGAAGAGGATTCCTCATAATGTTCTGAGACATTTTCCAATTACACCAAGATTGCAGAGGTTGTTTCATGATGCTGAAACAAGAGAGGATGTACTGTGGCATTCTAGGAACCAGGAGTACAGAGATCAGAATGTAATGAGCCATCCATCTCATGGTAGTGAGTGGAAAAGCTTCAATGATAAACACAAAGAGTTTGCTGCTGACCCGAGAAACATTAGACTTGGCTTAGCTTCAGATGGATTTAACCCATTTGGCCACCAGAGCGCCACATATAGCATGTGGCCAGTGCTTGTTATCCCTTACAACATGCCTCCAAATGTCTGCACCAAAGAATCAAACTACATGATGGCCTTGCTCATCCCAGGTCCAAAAAGTCCTGGAAAGGATTTTGATTTGTTCATGGAGCCTCTTGTGGAGGAACTTCAATAGCTATGGAAGGGTGTTCTCACTCGAGACCTATATAGCAGCCCACCAGTTGATTTCTTTCTGCGTGTTGTTATAATTTGGTGCATCCATGATTATCCGGCTTTGGGCACTATGTCAGGGCGAACGACACATGGTTACAATGCATGTGTTCGCTGTGACAGGAATCCGCTGTCATACGCAATACTTAGCAAGATCTGTTACATTGGACACCGCCGTTTCCTTGCCAAGGACAAGCCGCATCCTAGAAAATACCGAAGACATGTGTTCAATGCAAAGCATGAAAACCGTGATGTGCCAAAGAGGCTCACGGCCGATGAGTTGCAAGTGGAATTAAAGAAGGTCAGGCATATTACACCAGGAAACCATCCTGGTAATGGTAGCGGGAAAAGGAAGCATGGAAGGGTAGAAGAGAGATTATTGTTTACCCGCAGGTCCACTTTGTGGGACTTGGAGTATTGGAAAGATTTGGATCTGCGGCATAATCTTGATGTGATGCACATCGAGAAAAATATATGTGACAGCATTATCGGCACACTTCTTAATATTGAAGGCAAGAAGAAAGATACCTTAAAATCTAGGATTGATTTGACACACCTGGGTATCAGAAAGGATTTGCAGGTGCAAGAAGAAGGTAAACCACGGGATATGGCACCAGCTGTGTACGTCTTGGACAAGGTAAAAAGAAAAGAATTCTGCGAGGTCCTGTCACGTGTGAGATTCCCACATGGATTTGCTTCCAACCCTGAAAGGAGAGTCAGTGCAGATGGAAACAAGGTACAAGGGTCGAAAACTCATGACTTCCACGTCCTACTTCAAAGGGTTTTACCTGTTATCCTTAGAGGATTGGGCCACCCTGACTTATACAGAGCAGTTGCAGAGTTGGGACAATTCTTCAGGGAACTCTGCAGTAGGAATATCAGGATAGATGGTTTGGAGCATCTTAGAGACAAGATACCAACTATCCTATGCGACCTTGAGAAGATATATACTCCAGCCTTCTTTGATGTGATGGTGCATTTGGCTGTTCATCTACCTGATGAGGCACTACTTAGAGGTCTAGTACAGTATGGCTGGATATACCCAATTGAAAGGCGGCTAGGCACTTTCAAGGGCTATGTCCGGAATAGAGCTAGACCCGAGGGTTCCATTGCAGAGGCCTACATTGCTACAGAAGCGTTGACATTCTGCTCAAAATACATTGAAACAGCTGATCAGCTTAGCAAAGAGGTGGGTGAAGACAATCCCGGGCTCAATGTTTTCGATTATTCTGTTCGAGTTACAGGGAAGAGTCGACAAGAGGACAAACCTAAAGATTTGGACAAAATGGTTTGGTATGTGTTGAATAACTGTCCTGAGATACTACCTTATATCAAGTAAGTGCAGTACTGCAGCTTATACATCGTAATCTACTAAACTTGCAGCGCATTCTTATATATTTAGATGTTTGACGCGATCACTATGGTGTGCAGCATCTACAAAGAGGAGTTACTGCCACAAAATCCAAGAAACATTGACAAACTGGTTATGGCAGGATTTGCGAAATGGTTCAAGAACCATGTAAGCTTTTGAAGTGCACTGTCAGTTTTTTTAATATATTGAGTACATAAGATGATCAGCTTGCCTATTTTCTAACCATAGGTTAAGAAGATGCGGGAGGATGGGCACGCAGTTGATGATGCCTTTACTCACTAGCAATGGGTCCTGATACTCGGGTAAGACATTATGAATCTTGCGTTGTTGGAGATGTGCGCTACAACACCCTTGCACGAGACGAAGGCAAGAAGACACAAAACAGTGCCATCATGAGCACGGATACGTATGACAAAGAGACAACTGAAATGTATGCTAACATAACAGACATTGTTCAGTTGCAGTATATCTCCAGTTTCGAGGATCATCGGTGTGTGGTTCTGTTGTGCTGTCGTTGGTATAACCTGTTTTCCAGGATCGCAAAACCCAGAGCTGATGATTATTTCAAATCCATCAATGTCAAGGCGGCGTACCAGACCAACGAGCCTTTTATTTTGGCAAATCAAGCAACACAGATATTTTTCTTGGAAGACACATTTGCACGTAGCGATGACTGGAGAGTATTGCAAAGGTTTGAGCAGAGGAATTCGTTTAATGAAGTTGCACAACAAGATGATGCTTACACTGCTCCTGATGTACAAGATAACACAGATGTTCCTAATATCTTTGAGAACCATCACGTCAATGACGCCGGCGAAAAGATTGCATGTCGTGTTGTGGACATACAAGAGTTGATCAAGAAGAAGCCAACGTTCGAGGACGTTGAGGACGAAGAAGAAGATGACACCGTGGGGAATTACGATTCAGACTGATACACATGGCGAAGATGTTGACGCTGCTGCTGCGGATGATGATTACATTGCTTTTGTCGTATTTGCCTGTCAGAAGACGTTTTTTTATCTACTATGTGAAATTGTGTTTGCTATGACAACTGAAACCTGATGAACATGTTGTTTAGTATTTTGCTGTGAGAACATCACTTGTTATGTATGCTGATTTGTGTTTGGTGATTGTATGACAACTAAAACATGATGACATTGTTGTTTAGTTGTACTCATATTTGGCTGTGAAACTTGAATTTGATGACATAGTTTGCTGTTGGACTGCAATTTGCTCGACGTCTTCGAATGAGAACAAAGCTGACCCGACAGGGCCTCTGCTATTTATTTATTTATATGAGCAAAAGGGGATACCCCCTGATTTCCGTTAATAGAAATCATTAGATGTTCACAACACTACGCCCAGCCTGCTACACAGGTTTCATTCATTACTAGTTCAGCAAAGTGCTCATGTCGTAGCCACTGAATACATCACGAGTGCTACATACACTGCAAATAAAGAGACAATCATCCTACAGAGCACATCGATTTGCCCATTATCTTCACAAGCTCTTTCATCTCCTCATTGTTGTCAAGGCCGTTCAGCAGCTGTTGCTTGGCCATGATCAGAGGAACTGCATCTTTAACCTTCTGCTCTGCATCTTCCTCTTCTGCCGTTCCTTCAGTTACTTGTCCAACACCCCAACCTGCTGGTATTGGGATTCCTCGGCTAACCAAATAATCAGCGTAGTTGCATTCCCCCACATCAGCAACTTCCCAGAAATACAAATCACATGAATCTTCCCTTTTCTGCACGAATCAAATTGGAAGATCATCAACCAAACTATTAAAAAATCAGCAACTGAAAGCAGCAGAACAACACTTAAACATATTATTACCCCATGATTCGGGCATTTGTAGAAGACTCGGCCAGGGTTGCGGATTGTGGTTGAGACGCGACGGATGACTCTGCGTGATTTGCAGCAGTGGCACCACACCAACGGCAGCGGGTTGCGATGAGCAATCGGCTGCGGTGCGCGTGCCGGCGGGGGTGTGATGAGACCCACAGGCGATGGTACGGGTGGCGACTTGGCGCATATCTGGTTGTTGCCTGCTGAAGAGCAGGTGGACGAGGAGCCAGCGGACATGGTTGCTGCGGCCAGAGCTTCTGATGCTAGGCAGAGTAAGTAGAGAAGAGGAGAAGCGAACGTTGGATATGTCAGTTTCATTACTTGCAGAGTAGCATAGCACCATATATAGTCATAGTCTAGGTTTGGATTCGAACCAGCTACAGGAGCACGTCTTTCTTTTTTCTAAAACTCGGCAACGTCTCTTTACTGGTACACTAGCTTGTTCTGTACGCCTTCCCAAGTCTTTGATTTTCTTTCCCTTTTTTGCGAGGAAGGAAGGAGGACAAAATTGAGAGTTCCTGGGACTCGAACCCAAGACCTCTCGGTTGAAAACCAAGGGTGCTAGTCACTTATGTGGCGAACGTTCCCTGTGAGGAGGACAGCAGACGAACGCATTTTCCTCACAGTTTTCTTCCTATATATAAAAAAGTATGCTACTTGGTGTCCGCTTAGTCAACAAACGATTGTGCCAACCTTGACCGTTGGATTGACATTCAACGTCTGTCACGTTTCTTCAGTCTCTTCTTCCTCGAGCCGCCAAAGCCAAACCAGCGCCGGCGGGACCGCCTGCTCCCGCCTCCCACGGCTGGCTGTGATCTTCCCCGGCTCCTGTTTCGTTCCCGTCCGAGGCCTCACCATCATCCTCCGCCTTGGTTCGCTCGCCGCGGCGCCGCCCTCCGGTGTTGTCAACATGGTCAACAACCGAGAGGAATAAGGAGATGACTGTACATGGTTAGGATGACAGTAGGGACCCAGCAGCGCGCGCAGTAATTTTGTTTTTTCGGGACGGAGAAGGGTATCAACTGGGTTGTGCGGGACCCGTGGCCCGTCTAGCCCAGGCTTTTATTTCATATGTTTAGCACATGACCAGCCCAGTTTGTTTTTTTCCTTTCTGAAAATGGCTAGCCAGCTATTTTGTTTTTTGCAGAATAACCAACGTAGGCCTACTTGCTTTTCTACGCCCTGCTGGGCCGGAAATCTTTCAAGACGAGGAGGGATGCATTTTGCCCAGAAAATGGGCTATAAGTAATAAGAAATGGGCTATAAGTAATAATAAATGGGCTGTAAAATGAAAAAATACAGCAAACAGGCAATTAGTTCCAAAATATTGTTTTCTTTCGGATTTTGATATTTTAAATTTCATTGTTTTTGTGCGGGTAAAATTTCATTGAATTTAAATTAAGGTATATTTAGATTTAAAATTAATTTGAATCTGGCTAGAAATTTCGGGCTGTATGCTGTTTGGGACAGATTTGGAGGCTGACTTGTGGGTCTACTAGGTTGACGTGTACTTTGGCTTTGTCAACTTAGTCCACAAACGATTCTAGCAGCAGTGACCGTTGGATGTTAATCCAACGGCCGTGCTGCTTCTTCAATATCTGATCTTCTTGCTCCAGCCGCCCAAACCAGCTCCGGTGGGACTGCCCGCTCCCGCCTCCCGTGGTCGGCTGTGCTGCCGCACAGGCCGCACCGCCCCACCCTACTTCATTGCTGGCCAGGCCATTCCTCTACTCACCCACACCTCCTGTTATTTTTCGGCGACGGCAGCCGGACCAGTAAACCCTCGTACTCCCCACCGCGTGGGCAACCATTGCCGAGTCTTCCCTGGCTCCATGTCGTTCCCTTCCTAGGCCTCGTCGTCGTCCACCGCCATGGTGCTCTCGGCGCGGCCTGGTCAACATGGTCAACGAACGACATCCATCGGCCGTGGATTGTACGCGCAAAATAATGATTCCTCCACCTGACAGCTGGGACCCACCGGAAGGGCCTCTGTATTTCGCGAAAAAAACGTTCCCCCGCTGACATGTCGGACCCACCAGCTATATCTTCGCACGCAAGGAAGTGGCTCCTTATTACGCACAAAAAAATGAATACCCCCCTGCTGGCTGGGACCCACCATAGTGGGAGGATGACTTGTGGGCCAACTAAGTTGACGGGGACAGAGGGCTTTCTCAACTTAGTCAATATGAACGATTCTAGCTCCAGTGACCGTACGATGTCCATCGAACGGTCATAGTGCTTCTTCAACCTCTGGTCTTCTTGCTCCAGCCGCCCAAAGCAGCGCCGGTCGTGCCGCATGCTCCTGCCTCCCGTGGCCGGCTGTGCTGCCGCGGAGGCCTCACCGCCCCCTACTATTCCCACCGCTGGCCAGGCCCTGCGGCGACGGCAGCCTCACACCGCAGCCGAACCAGTGAACCCTCGTACTCCTCTCCGCGCGGGCTTCCACTGTCGCGTCTTCCCCGGCTCCGCGTCGTCCCCTTCCTAGGCCTCGCCGTCGTCCACCGCCGTGGTGCTCTCGGCGCGGCCTGGTCAACGTGGTCAAGGAACGACTTCCATCGGACGTGGACTGTACGTGGAGAGGCTGACAGCTGGGTCCACGGCCGCAGCAAGGAAGTGCATGCTTATTACGCGGAAAATAATGATTCCTCCACCTGACAGCTGGGACCCACCGGACGGGCCACTGTATTTCGCAGAAAAAACATTTCCCCCTGACTGCTGGCACCCACCAGCTTCATCTTCGCACGCAAGGAAGTGCGTCCGGGCAAAAAAATTGATTCGCCCCCCTGACTGCTGGGACCCACCAGCTACACCTTCGCACGCAAGGAAGTGCGTCCGGGCAAAAAAATGATTCGCCCCCCTGACTGCTGGGACCCACCGGCTACATCTTCCCATGCAAGGAAGTGTGTCCGGGCAAAAAAACGATTCGCCCCTGACTACTGGGACCCGCCAGCTACATCTTCGCAGGCAAGGAAGTGCCTGACAGTCGGGACCCACCTGGTCGAAGCGTACGTAGCGTTGTCATTCTGGTCGCGAACGTGTACGTACATACTAGTCGATGTAGAGGCGTGCACGTGTCGTAGTAGAGGCGCGCACGTAGCATGTACACGTACGTACAGCGGCCAGGGTGCAAGAAAGAAAATACGGCCACGTATGTGTACATACGGGCGGGGTCTCGAACGCCTACTCGCGCATACGTACGGCCAGGGCTCGTGTACATGGCTGGGTCGGAACGGAGAAACAGCGTCGTCGTCGTGTTCATGGGGAGGCAACGGAATGCGTCGTGTTCATGGGGAGGCAACGGAATGCGTCGTGTTCATGGGGAGGCAACGGAATGCGTCGTGTTCATCGGGAGGCAACGGAACGCGTGGGAGCCAACCGGCTGGGTCGGAACGGAATACGTGGTCGTGTTCATCGGGAGGGCTTGGACGGAACAGGCGATGGAAACGAGGCCTGGCGTACTGCAAAACGGAGGAAACGGACCTCCTATGTTCGGAACGGGGTCCTGTTGATCGGGAGGGGTGTGGCGTACCGCAAAACGGAGGAAACAGACCTCCTACGGTCGAAACGGGGGTCCTGTTGATCGGGAGGGGTGTGGCGTACCGCAAAACGGACGAAATGGACCTCCTACGGTTGAAACGGGGGTCCTGTTGATCGGGAGGGGTGTGGCGTACTGCAAAACGGACGAAACGGACCTCCTACGGTCGAAACGGGGGTCCTGTTGATCGGGAGGGGTGTGGCGTACCGCAAAACGGACGAAACGGACCTCCTACGGTCGAAACGGGGGTCCTATTCATCGGGAGGGGTGTGGCGTACCACAAAACGGGACTCCACGGGATACTGTTCATCTCCACCGTCGACCTCCTCCAGCCTCCACGGGCTACCGTCGACCTCCTCCAGCCTCCACCGCGCGCTACTCCACCGGCTACTGTTCAACCACCCCTTCACGGGCACCCCTCCACCGTCTACTGTTCATCCAGCCCTCCACACCATGGGGTCCTGTTCAACCACCCCTCCACGGGCACCCCTCCACCGTCTACTGTTCATCCAGCCCTCCACACCACGGGGTCCTGTTCATCCAGAGGCAACGCCACCACTCACTGTTCATCCACCCCCCCCCCCCCCGGCAACCCTCACTGTTCATCCAATCGATCGGCTTCAGTTAGCTGCAGTACCGAAGGAATCGCTCGATCGGGTTCAGTTAACAGCCATCGATCGGTCGCTCGGCAGTAACGCGTAGCCTGCAGTGCAATCACTCGGGTTTAGTTAGAGCCCAACGCCTCGCTCGGGTTCAGTTAGAGCCAACGCCTCGCACACACGCGCATACGTGTACGAGAGAAACGCGCATCGCTCGGCCCCCGACCTCCCACCGTAACCGGGAACTCCCCGAAATTTTCCTCCCCCTCGCTTCTACCACGGTTTTTTCCATCATGGACAGCCCAAAGAATGTCATGCAGCTGCGTCTCCGGCCCGCGCAGGACGAAAAGCCCATTTTCTGTCATGATTTTTTGTCATAGAAGTAGGAGCCCACCACATCTATGATGATACCGGGTTTTGTCACAATTATCGTCATAGAACTGTCATATGTATGACAGAAAAAAATTCGTTCGGCCCAAAATGTCACGGATGTGTCTTTTTTTGTAGTGATGCCAACCCATTTTCTAAAGACATAATATAGTTATATCATCTCATCCTATTCACACTTCACATAGTCATCATATTTTGAATTATGTCATTCTATCTGTGAATTATATCATGCCATCATGTTTCCATCGACGGCATGTTTGTGATTTATGGCATGCCAACCACTTTAATAGACACATCGTATAGTTATATCATGACATCCTGTTTACATAGTCATCATATTTTGAAGTATGTCATTCTATCATGTTTAGTTAGCCATCATACATGTGAAGTTGTGTCATGCTATCCTGTTTAATTAGCCATCATATATGTGAAATTATGTCATACTATTCTGTTTGGTTAGACAACATAAATGTGAATTATTTCATACTTGTTTTCTTCCCTACTATCCATTGCATCTGTCTATCTTACAATGTCTGTACATTCAATTACTTTTCTTGTTTATCAGACATTTCAATTGGAGGGGGTGATGGTAGTATCTGTGGGAGTAAAAACACGGTCTTCAGAAAAGATCGTGCTACCTGTCGATGGAGATAGAACCACGGTTGTACTTGCCCAAGAACCAACCCCACCACACATAACCTAGACTCATGCAGATTGTACCCCTACCCAGTTGGACAGAGAACCAGCTACACCCCTTCTAACCCCAACCCCAGCAGATAGTAACCCAGTTCCCGTTGACACAGCACCGTCTCCACCACAGAGCACCCAAACACGAGCAGTTAGTAAGGCAACTGCAGTGCCCAAAGCACGAGGACCACCACTCCGAACCCCAAGTCAACGCTTAAAGCAGAAGAAGAATTGTTCTCAGGTCAGGTTCCGTAGCTATGGTTCATACTACTTTGCTCTTGCATCACTGTATTTACTCATACCAACTAATTTCAAATTTGAAGGATGCAATTGAAACTCCAATGGCGCAACAGGTATGTTTTAAACCTGTTTCTTTAACGTGTTTGCTATTGTAACTTGCTCTATGTTGATTTCAATTTCAATTGAATAAACAGTTATATTCTCATGCCATGCACCTTAGGAGTGTTGTTATTGCTGTGTAGTTTCCCACACTTATATTCTGTCTACGCTGCTTTGTCTTAAATAGATATGATTCGAACGGTATCTATCTTGATTTGGCAACATAAACTAGAATGATATGGACCATACAGTGACCATACTACATAGATATATGTTTGTTTCATGCTGTTATCCTGTCCACCTTACTACTGAACTGGTTTACCAAAATGAGTTTCATATACTACATTGTAAACCTGTGATGTGTTTGTTTGTTTCTCTTTTAGAATGCGTATAAAATATTGGAGAAGAGTACCCCGTTATGCAATGGTACAGGAAGTAATGCATAAGGTTCAAGATAGTGAGACATCCCTGTTGGTCTCCAAGAAAGCTGATAAAAACTATATTGAAGACACTGAGACAACCCCAAAGTCCTGTCTTGATGTAGTGTTCGAGTTACTGGCTACTACTGCTGGCACCAGCTCTTCGAACTCGCTGCCTGAATCAGTTCGGCTTCTTGAGTCTCAACTTCAAGTTGAAAGACATCGATCAGATGTTATGCGACAGGAAGCCGAAGGACTGAGGAAGTCCCTGCAGAATTCAGATGCATACTTTCTGGTGCAACAGCAAGTGCTGGAGGATTTAAGCGCCAAACAAGAGAAAGTTAATAAGCTTGCTAAGCATCTTGCCAGCATTATGGGTACCCAGGATATTGTTTCTTGAGCTCTTCTGAAGTGGTTTCAGTTCTGGACTTGTTTTGCTGCGGCGTTTATATGCTGCTTTGTTTCCTATATTAGCACTGGTGGCGAATTTTGATGCCCAGTGGGTGTAATATGTGTAATAGCCGTGATAGCCTAGCGTAAGTTGCTTGCCTATTTATTTCCTTATTGTCTTGTTTATTTGTTTTCTTGTAGTCAGTGCAGTTCTTTTTCCACGGTTTGCTAGTGGCTGCAATATCCTATTTTTTAAAACTAGGCCACATTAACCATGGGCTACATATTTACTGTAGTTAACATGGGCCTCCTACGGGCCGTAGAAACAATGGGCCTTCTAAGGACCGTAGAAACAATGGGCCTTCTACGGGGCGTAGAAACCATGGGCCTTATACGGGCCGTTGACACAATGGGCCTTCTACGGGTCGTATCATCAATGGGCCTTCTACGGGCCGTATGATCGGTTGGCCAAACATGGGCCAATAACAGACCACATTATGGTCGTAAATGGGCTAGAGTTGAAATCGTCCGTTCATGGGCCGACCATAACGGGCCGTCGTTAATCGGCCGTATTTGATGACGCTATGAAAACGGCCTAACATATTAACGGGCCACAAACGGGCCGACTGTAACCACGGGCTGAATTTGGCCCACAAGAAGAAAATGACAGTAACGGGCCAAAAGTAAACGAATGCTGGAAATGAGCCCAAGAATAAATGGGCCCTGAGAAGGCCGAAAGATAACATGGACTGGAAACGGCCCAACGGAATAATGGGTCGTTAATGGGTACTAGTCGAATGCCCGTGCGTTGCCACGGGTACGAAATAAAATGTAGACATTATGATTATATATTTGTTTTAATTCAAAAATGTGTGTAGAAGATGGCAGTACATGATTTTCATTCATGTCTACTCGCTGCTTTTGCTCCAGGTCAGCCTTTCTGTTTCATTAGGCACCCTTTTCTTGCATGCAACGAAAGTGATATATTTCTCCCTTCCCTCTTGGCCCACCACCATTCTCTTCATCCACCCTTACTCTAGCATTGTTGGTGCTAGTCATGGACTCATAGCTGTTGTTCCTAATGGCTACACATATTCTTGCACCACTATATGCTTCTTGCCACATCATGGACGCATATATCGCTCGCATCAAATTCTGACCGGAACACCACGCAATTATAGTGCACAACTATGAAACCCAGGCAGAGAAGGCTTAAAGTCAAAGGGTGTAAAATTGGGCTGGGTTTTTGGGATGTCTTCTTGACAAACAAATCTGACAGTAGCCAAAGCGACCACTAAAGAACAATTCATTTCCTCAATTTCACCCTTCACGTCTGCTCCTCGACTCTATTTTCACTCTCTTTGTTACAACACATGATTCTCCATTATGACCTGACAACTAACAAGAGACATTAAGTGAAACACATTAACATGAATGTCAACTCTGCCAACAAATATTTAGTGATACTGGGGCAATGATCAAATTCACCTCCGGCTCCAAACCAATCAAGGCATAGGGCAAAATTTAACAAGGATACTAAATATTACAAGCTACAACAGGGGATCACTAGTTTCATCTCGATCCCAATAGCCTCCAGCACCCAGCCGAAACAGACTGAGCCACCAACTTCTTTATCTCCCATGGCTACAGAATAGCAAAAGGATAGAGCGCTATTGATTACATGGCTGTTTCAGCGAACTGCAACATGAAAAATGATGTTATTCGCTCATGCTTCCTACTCTGCCAACTACGACCATATCGTACCCCTGAAATCACTTACTATAGTGGAACTCCTTTTCTGTGACCACTTTGCAAGAAGACAAATATGTATTCTTCCTCCTTTTTTGTACTCCACCATCATGTGTCACCATCTTCTTCAAACCCGGTGAACCTTCTAGTGATTCTCATAATCATCTGCTGATAGACACCTCAGTGATACTATGGCTAAGATGTGTGGATGTCGTTATAGACATATACATATCCTCACTGTGGAATGGCATAGAGGTAGACATCAACACGTTGCAAGGAACAAAGTTTTCTATCTGATAGAGAAGCAAACATATTTAAGACCGCTCATAACAAATGCCAGTAATTTCCGCGCTTTAAAATCAACAATGCGTCAGCGAATCATCTAGAAAGTTATATGCTCATTATATAGTGTTTCCTACAAATACACAACAATTCTTCCAGTATCATTGTTAGAGATGTGCTACTGTTAGTTGACATATCAAATAAATACTAAGACATCTATAAATCCAAGTTCACATGATATTGTTGCCAGTTTATATCCAACAAATTTTAAAACCACAATACCAGATATCCTACTTTAAACATACTGAAGATTATGTTGTTTGTTTCTTTCACTATTTTTATAACAAATAGTGATTTAGGAGAGAAATAAACAACATAATATTTTGTGGGAACTTTTGCAGTCGATGGAAAGCTTGATCATTACAACATAATGGTGCTGGATTAGAAGAAAAGGTTCACTTAATAGGTCAGATGCGCCATGCATAGAAGTGTCGAGGGCACACCAGAATCAATGAATAGCACGATGAAAATAATTAAACTTGTTTTTTATTAGTTCTCAGCTACTCAGAAAGGTGTCACAAGGTGTGCCATTCAGTTTCACAAAGGCATGCATCGTGCTAGTGCTGACAAGCTTCGGTGCCTTCTTCACACTTGCTTTCTGCATCTCCACTCTAGGATCAAAACACATTCCCAGTAAACATTTGGAATTTTAAGTTTGTCCGAGAAGAAGGAGTAAACTCCCTAAACTACAAATACAAGCACAAAGCATGCCCATATCTCCGTACATGTATCAGTTTGGATACACATGCTTCAGTCAACTTGACCATGACTAACTCCGTGGTCATTTTATCCTACAATTCAGCATGGCCGGAAGTGCACTCTTTTTAAACTATGTCAGCTCTCGCGGAAAAGGAAAAATCACTATGAACTTTTTTTTCCTAGCATTTTTTCAAAAAAAGAGAGAGCTGGATTTCATCAATGGTCATGATTCTTCTCAGGATTATGGGACATATTAAACAGACAAGCTTCACATGGTAAAAAGCTCACAGAAAAGGGTATTAACATTTGTATGTTTGTGAAAACCGATTCAAATTGCTAATTATAATGTGAACCTTTCGTGAAGCAACGTGATCAGCACTTCATGAGCTGCAGCTAAATCATGTATGGTGTTTTGTGTCCTTCATAAATCAGTCTATAATTCTGCCCAGTAAATTTTAACACCATTTGGTAGATCATGCAGGAGAAAAATTGTAAGTGTACAGTAAAGTTAGGCCATAATTCTGCCTTGTAAAGTTAGCCCATAATTTTGCAGAACAGTGCAGTATTACTAAAGAATAAGGCACCCCATAACTAAAGAGACAACTAAAGAGGCACATACCTAGCATAATGTACTGACATTGTAGTTACAGAAGCATAATTGTATAAACTTGGGCTTTGGCAAGATAACAGCAGGTATGCCCATTGAGAAAAACATGTAGAAGGCTTCCAATCTACCACCAAGCATCACATTTAATTGGCACATTAAAATTCTTTGGAGCTATACCAAGGATAATCACGTCTCTGTCTAGCGTCTACCCAGTTTCAGTAAATTAAAATAGGCTGATCGTTACGGTCTTGTATGTTGTCACCTGGACCAAATCCCATCATGTTTTTGTATGGAGGACGATGCAAAAATGCAGGAGAGAGAAACACAAGTTATATTTGAGTAGCAGTGTTATAAAAATTTGCTCAGGAGAGAGAAACAAATAAATCTAATTTTGGCAATCCAGTACAGACAATATTTAAGGGTAATTACTAATTTCATGTCCCATAGGTATTATACCGCGTAGTATGAAGAAACAAAGTCTAGCACTTACGAGAACCTTTGGTGCAGTGAAATTTCGAGTGGGAGTCTGTATTATTACAGTTTTGTACCATCCAAATTACAGCCCCATAAATCAGCTCCAGCCGACACACACCTTTGCTTCCACATCTCATGCATAACCACATACCCGGGGATTCAAATCAACCTACAAGAATATTAATCCATTAGAACTTCATGCAGAATAAGAAGAAAATTAGTCAGATCCAAGATGACACCAAACCGAATTGGTTAGGATGTGTGTCGATGCTTGGTGGCTTCGCCTGCCATCACTGAGCTATCAAAATCACAAGAGGAAAATATGTACTGGCTACTGCTCGCATTTCACAAACACATCATATTACAATCACATGCCTTATTTGGACGCCATATAATAATCATACATCATTGTTGTGTCAATAGAAAAGAAAATATAGAATACTTTTCACCATGTACACTGTGACCGTAAAATATAGAATATTTCCTGTACTATTTTATACTGAACCGTGAGTGCAAGGGTTGGATCATGAGTTATCTAAAGAGAGGAAAAGATTTCGTACATTAAAGTAACTCAAAACGCCCATGAAAGTAAACCAGATCAGCACAAAAACAGAACTAAATCAAGCATAGAAGCAAGAGAGAAAGGGATTTTCGTCCTACCACCAGATCGTAGGAAGTCGAGCCGTCGCCTCTCAGTCGAGGACGCGCCAGTGGAGGTGAAAGCCGCCGCCTGGCGGATCAGCAGCCTTCCGTCCAGGTCGGCCCACGCGGAAGGGGACAACGACGGCGCGTCGGCTCGTCGTTGGTGGCACACCAGCGAAGGTCGCGTCGTGTACCCGAACCCAGCAGCAGCATGCACTGCCCGTGCCGCAACGGCACGGGGAGAAGGTGTGCGGAGGAGCTCGGCACCATATCAAGGAGAACGGGGAGTGGGAGAGCAGATCGGTGTGGCAGCATGAGAGCAGATCGGCGGCTGCGGCTGCGGCTGGGAAGAAGTACAGAGTGGGAGAGACGGACGTGGTGTGCGTGGGCTACGGGTGGATAGATCGTGGGCAAAAGCGCCTATTGAATGCGAAAAAAGCAGGGCCGATCGTGTGCTGGTTTTGCTGCGTAGATCGGGCGACGGAAGGTCGAACCATTGTTTTTTCTTTTCTTTGCCCATGTTGTGTGTAGACCGTACGAGGTGGGGAGGAAGGTGTTGATTGAACCGCTTGGTTCCCTTGTTTACTTATCTCTGGTTTTCAGAGGGATTGAAAAAAAAGGTTGGGAGGACGTGGGTGGGAAAGCTAGCGATAGGAGGGGGGCTCGATGGAGGTCGAACCATCACGACGTTCGATCCTCCTTTAATAGTAGAGATAAAGTGATACAATGTCCATTATGGGCCAGTTTTACCACGGGCCGTTAATGGGCCGAGGGTTATTAAGGGCCTCATATGGGCCGAAAGACGTCATGGGCCATACATGGGCCGGAAGTTAAAACGGGCTGGAATTATATTGGACGGCCCAGATGACGCTACTGGGCCTAATTCGGATAGGCCGTAAACGGGCCCCAGTTAGCGGGCTGTAAATGGTCTATATGCGAGCAGGCCGTTAACAGGCTTGCCGTGGGCCGGCCCGCCACCTTTTGACCAAGTCAAACGGGCCGGCCTTTTCACAGGAATGGGCCTCTGTTGGACCATGCCACGTGTCGACATATCATAGGCGCTTTGGGTCCAATGAGTGGATGACATCTGTCCCAACGGCGAGCCGACACGTGTTCCCTCCAGCCAATGATGATTTTACACGTGGAAAATCCCCATTGGTCGGGGCTGTTAATGGGTTATCGGATCCAAAACCGGACCCGATAGCTTAACGGCATTCCGTTACAGTGAATACCACGTGTCGGTCACCCTTAACGAAAGCACTTCTGTGACGCGCGATTTATCGTCATGGAAGTGGACACTTCCGTGATGATAATTTTGGTAATGTCATGGAACACTTCTACGACAGCACAGGTATGACTATCTTGATTCTGTCATAAAATTGTCATGGATGTACATGCATGACAGAAAACGTGACCTAATGTGACAAACACGTATCATCGCGGAAGTGTATTTTTTTGTAGTGGGATGGAACATACTTCAGGATCCAGCCCGGAACTAGTTGTCAACCAGTACTTCAACTGTCTAATGTCCATTCTATCCGGGTCTGCTAGTGTCATGACGCCATTTTAAAAATCGCTAAGATCAACCCCCGACTCATTATATTGAACATTACTAGTGCCGTAGTAAACTGTCATATTTACTGATTTAGACATTTTCACCTGTCAGACATTGTCATCTTATCATTAATCACAACGAACACTAATATTACCCTCTACACTAACTAAAATCCACTAAAATGGCACCACATAAAAATTAACACTAACACACTTTTTATTATTCGCTACACTAACACAATTATTATTATCCGCTACACTAACACAATTATTACTCCGCTAAAATGCCACCACATACAAATTAACACTATAATTCGCAATATAATTTATCTACACTAACTAGACTATACAACTCAGAGAAAATTTGTGAGGACATGATTATACCTTAGCTGAGGTGCTTGCACCACCGAAGAACGACAGCACCACCGCCGCCCCCTTGACGACCGGAGGTTCAACTCCGGATACAACCCAACCTGCACCTCCTCCTCACCACCTCCTCCTCCACAGCTGCTGCTCCTCCTCACCACCACCTCCTTCTCCACCGTACCTCCTCCACCCCACCATGGCTCCTCCTCCCCAAATGCACAAAAAACTATCCCATAGCAAAAAAAACCACCGTAGGCCGTCGGAGAATGCTATGATCTATCTATTATGTGCCTTGGATGTCAAAATGGGTGGAAAACGGAGGAGATCAATGCGGGTTGGCTTCGTCTACAGAGAAGCTACAGAGAAGAACGAGAGAACAAGAGACAGAGGCGAGCACGGGAGGAAGGAGACGAGCGCGATGCTTATCCAGACCTTTTCGGTCGAGCATCGGCCGAAAAGCTCTTCGGCCGTTGGCAGGCCGAAAACAGGCCTTTTCGGTCGCGCACAGGTCGAAGCTACTATTTTCGGCCAGCCCAACACCGACGCCACCTCTTCGGCCCAGGTAGGCCTCTCTTTGGCCCAGGGAAGGCCAAAAATCCCTTTTTGGCCAAGTGGAGGCCGAAAACTCCCTTCTCGGCCAAGTGGAGTCCGACAGGGTCATACTTTTGATTTTTTTTGCATTGTCTGCTATAGTTTCTAAAATTGCTATAGAAAAGTGATAGTTTTGAAAAAAAATCCCACCTGAGAGAAGAAAGGTGAGAAGCGATGGGTTCTCTGCCGGAAGCTGCTTTTGCTTTGCTCACTTTGTGGATAGGGAGCATCGAGGCTTCCGTTTTCCTCGCCGGACCTTCGGTCTGGCCGCTGATCGTCACCAAAACATCGGTCATTGTTGTCAGCATTGCAAAGGCCAGAGGTGTGCTCACTGTATTCGTATCCTCTTGATGCTTCATTTGAGTTAATAAAAGCCACCCTTTATCCAAGAATGTTGGAGTGACCAAAAAAATCATTATTTCAAGGGCGAGTATCATCCGTCCAAATATATTGTTGCCACAGACTGTTGACTTCCTAACTGAATGTTACAAATGCTCATGGGAGACTAATATACTGAGTATAAAGAAGCATTGTATTTCATTTTTGAAATAAGTGTATGTATAAAGCTACTACTATTTTTTTACCAACTCACTGTTGGCGAACTAGACTGTTTACATCGTAACTGGATGGAATGATTTTTCAAGGGAAACTAAAGCAAATACAAAGCACCTGGTTTTCTTGTCTGAAATGTGCATATAAGAGCATCTACAACCGGACTTGGCAAATCCGACCCCTCAAACGTCCGCGGACAGGACCGGGTGCGTCCACGCCAGTAACCAGTCATGCCTCAAACTTTGTGCTATGCATCCGAGTCTCTCATATTCATCCCCTAGATCCATGTAAACCATGCAAAATAAATCTACCTACTACGACACACTAGGTACGATTCGTAGTCAGAGATGTCCACGACGTTGGTGCCGGGCACCGGGTGGACGGGCGCGTAGGAGGGCTCCGGCTCCTCCTCCTCATCCTCCTCATCCATATACGTGAGGATCTCGTCGACTTCCGCGGTGTGCTCCTCCTCCACCTCCTACCGACGATGGCGTCTCGCCTCTGACTGACTCCAGCCGGAGGGAATAGAGGATCGCATGCTGATCTGCCTGCAAATCCGTGTTCCAGCGTCCCCCACATCCCCCTTCGGCTCCTCCTCCTCCAAGTCCTCCTCCGGATCCACCGCGTCCGGACGTAGCCCCGCGGTGATCCGGGCTTCGCGCCTTGCCCGGATCTACTCAAGGAGCTGCAGTCGGGGCCCCGTGTTAGATATGGGTAGCTCCTTACCTAGCGGCGTGGGGGCATGGCTAATAGTGGTGGTGGTGGCGGCGGACGGGAGGCACGGGTGGGGGGAGGGACGGGGATGTGGACGAGTAGGGTTTCACTGCCGGCGGTCAGCTTAAATAGTCGGGCTCGGCACGGCCCGCCAAAGCAGCGCCATCGGTCCAATGGAGGAGACAAGCTTCGGACCGCCGGGTTCTGGAGTGTTTTATTGTGGGACCCCATCGTCAGTCCGACGTGGCAAGTGCGACCGGGCGGCCCCATATCTACCCAGATTTGGGATGGATATGAGGGGTGCCGGTCAGCCTGGGCGTTTGAGGAGCCCGTCTGGGTCGCTTTGTCGTGACCGGTCACTGACTGGGCCGTCCGCCCGGGCGTTTGAGACGGGTTTGGGATGCCCAGCTGTAGATGCTCTAACTATTCACTTGTTTTACTGGTTCACTGAACCAGTTGATTTTTCTAAATTTCCTAGCATACTTCATTGAAAGTATTTCTTTGGAAGAACAGGATATTAGGCATAACTTAGAAAAGAAACAGTTGCAATTCATATTTCTGAATCACGAAATCTTTGTCTTTGATATTAGATACTCCCTCCGATCTACACTTATTTCGGATTGGAGGGAGTAGTAATTTTGAACCCTGGACATGGCTAGGATTAACTATGGTGTCATATCTTTGATCCCCAAAGTAGTTGGGGCTACGGATATTCGGCAGTTCCTCCCCATCACGGTGATCAACGTGCTGGAGCGAATCTTTGCGAAGGTTTGCGCGACCCGTTTATCCCTCATGGCGGAAAGGATTGCCCACCCCCTTCAGTCCACGTTCTTGAAGGGCAGGCGGATCCATGACGGGATTTTTGCCCTTCACGAGATCGTCCACGAGGTGGTGTCGAAGCGGCTTAAGGGGGTCTTCCTCAAATTGGACTTCCAGAAGGCGTATGATCGTCTGGACTGGTCCTTTTTGAGGTTGGTGATGCAGCGATGAGGTTTTGATGAGAGGTGGTGTTCCTGGATCATGCAACTGGTTAGTGTTAGAAATATGCGAGGCAATAATAAATTGGTTATTATTATATTTCCTTGTTCATGATAATTGTTTATTATCCATGCTAGAATTGTATTGATAGGAAACTCAGATACATGTGTGGATACATAGACAACACCATGTCCCTAGTAAGCCTCTAGTTGACTGGCTCGTTGATCAATAGATGGTTACGGTTTCCTGACCATGGACATTGGATGTCGTTGATAACGGGATCACATCATTAGGAGAATGATGTGATGGACAAGACCCAATCCTAAGCCTAGCACAAGATCGTGTAGTTCGTTTGCTCAGGGCTTTTCTAATGTCAAGTATCATTTCCTTAGACCATGAGATTGTGCAACTCCCGGATACCGTAGGAATGCTTTGGGTATACCAAACGTCACAACGTAACTGGGTGGCTATAAAGGTGCACTACAGGTATCTCCGAAAGTGTCTGTTGGGTTGGCATGAATCGAGACTGGGATTTGTCACTCCGTGTAAACGGAGAGGTATCTCTGGGCCCACTCGGTAGGACATCATCATGATGTGCACAATGTGACCAAGGAGTTGATCACGGGATGATGTGAGTTACGGAACGAGTAAAGAGACTTGCCGGTAACGAGATTGAACAAGGTATCGGGATACCGACGATCGAATCTCGGGCAAGTAACATACCGATAGACAAAGGGAATTGTATACGGGATTGATTGAATCCCCGACGTCGTGGTTCATCCGATGAGATCATCGTGGAACATGTGGGAGCCAACATGGGTATCCAGATCCCGCTGTTGGTTATTGACCGGAGAACGTCTCGGTCATGTCTGCATGGTTCCCGAACCCGTAGGGTCTACACACTTAAGGTTCGATGACGCTAGGGTTATAGGGATAGATATACGTGGTTACCGAATGTTGTTCGGAGTCTCGGATGAGATCCCGGATGTCACGAGGAGTTCCGGAATGGTCCCGAGGTAAAGATTTATATATGGGAAGTCCTGTTTTGGTCACCGGAAAAGTTTCGGGTGATATCGGTAATGTACCGGGACCACCGGGAGGGTCCCGGGGGTCCACCAAGTGGGGCCACCAGCCCCAGAAGGCTGCGTGGGCCAAGTGTGGGAGGGGACCAGCCCCAGGTGGGCTGGTGCCCCCCCCCACCAAGGCCCAAGGCGCATGGGAGAGTGGGAGGGGGCAAACCCTAGGTCCAGATGGGCCTTAAGGCCCACCCTAGTGGCGCCCCCCTCTCTTCCCCCCTTGGCCGCCCCCCTAGATGGGATCTAGGGCTGGCCGCCACCCCTTGGGGTGGGAACCCTAGAGGGGGCGCAGCCCCCTCCCCCCCTATATATAGTTGAGGTTTGGGGCTGCCCAACACACGAGAACGTCTCTCTTTCGGCGCAGCCCTACCCCTCTCCCTTCTCCTCCTCTCCCGCGGTGCTTGGCGAAGCCCTGCGGGATTGCCACGCTCCTCCATCACCACCACGCCGTCGTGCTGCTGCTGGATGGAGTCTTCCCCAACCTCTCCCTCTCTCCTTGCTGGATCAAGGCGTGGGAGACGTCACCGGGCTGCACGTGTGTTGAACGCGGAGGCACCGTTCTTCGGTGCTCAGATCGGAATCAACCGCGATCTGAATCGCTACGAGTACGACTCCCTCATCCGCGTTCTTGCAACGCTTCCGCATCGCGATCTACAAGGGTATGTAGATGCACTCCCCTTCCCCTCGTTGCTAGAGTACTCCATAGATTGATCTTGGTGATGCGTAGAAAATTTTGAATTTCTGCTACGTTCCCCAACAGTGGCATCATGAGCTAGGTCTACGCGTAGTTTCTATGCACGAGTAGAACACAAAGCAGTTGTGGGCGTAGATGTTGCCAATTCTTCTTGCCACTACTAGTCTTATCTTGTTTCGGCGGCATTGTGGGATGAAGCGGCCCGGACCGACCTTACACGTACGCTTACGTGAGACAGGTTCCACCGACTTACATGCACTAGTTGCATAAGGTGGCTAGCGGGTGTCTGTCTCTCCCACTTTAGTCGGAATGGATTCGATGAAAAGGGTCCTTATGAAGGGTAAATAGAAATTGGCATATCACGTTGTGGTTTTACGTAGGTAAGAAACGTTCTTGCTAGAAACCTATACAAGCCACGTAAAAACCTGCAACAACAATTCGAGGACGTCTAACTTGTTTTTGCAGCATGTGCTATGTGATGTGATATGGCCAGAAGATGTGATGAATGATATATGTGATGTATGAGATTGATCATATTCTTGTAATAGGAATCACGACTTGCATGTCGATGAGTATGACAACCGGCAAGAGCCATAGGAGTTGTCTTTATTTTTTGTATGACCTGCGTGTCATTGAATAACGCCATGTAAATTACTTTACTTTATTGCTAAGCGCGTTAGCCATAGAAGTAGAAGTAATCGTTGGCGTGACAACTTCATGAAGACACAATGATGGAGATCATGATGATGGAGATCATGGTGTCATGCCGGTGACAAAGATGATCATGGTGCCCCGAAGATGGAGATCAAAGGAGCAAAATGATATTGGCCATATCATGTCACTATTTGATTGCATGTGATGTTTATCATGTTATGCATCTTATTTGCTTAGAACGACGGTAGTAAGTAAGATGATCCCTCACTAAAATTTCAAGAGACGTGTTCCCCCTAACTGTGCACCGTTGCGAAGGTTCGTTGTTTCGAAGCACCACGTGATGATCGGGTGTGATAGATTCTAACGTTCGAATACAATGGGTGTTGACGAGCCTAGCATGTATAGACATGGCCTCGGAACACATGCGAAACACTTAGGTTGACTTGACGAGCCTAGCATGTACAGACATGGCCTCGGAACACAAGAGACCGAAAGGTCGAACATGAGTCGTATAGTAGATACGATCAACATGGAAATGTTCACCGATGATGACTAGTCCGTCTCACGTGATGATCGGACACGGCCTAGTTTGACTCGGATCATGTATCACTTAGATGACTAGAGGGATGTCTATCTGAGTGGGAGTTCATTAATCAGATGAACTTAATTATCATAAACATAGTCAAAAGGTCTTTGCAAATTATGTCATACGCTTTAGTTCTACTGTTTAAGATATGTTCCTAGAGAAAAAATTTAGTTGAAAGTTGGTAGTAGCAATTATGCAAACTGGGTCCGTAAACTGAGGATTGTCCTCGTTGCTGCACAGAAGGCTTATGCCCTTAATGCACCGCTCGGTGTGCTGAACCTCAGCGTCGTCTGTAGATGTTGCGAAACATCTGACATACACGTTTTGATGACTACGTGATAGTTCAGTGAGTAATGCTAACGGTTTAGAATTGTGGCACCAAAGACGGTTTTTCGAAACGTCACAGAACATATGAGATGTTCCGAGGACTGGAATTGGGATTTCGGACTAGTGCCCACGTCAAGAGGTATGAGACCTCTGACAAGTTTCTTAAGCCTGCAAACTAAGGGAGAAAAGCTCAATCGTTGAGCATGTGCTCAGATTGTCTGAGTACTACAATCACTTGAATCGAGTGGGAGTTAATCTTCCAGATGAGATAGTGATGGTTCTCCATAGTCACTGCCACCAAGCTATTAGAGCTTCGTGATGAACTATAAATATCAAGGATAGATGATGATCCTTGAGCAACTCGCGATGTTTGACACCGCGAAAGTAGAAATCAAGAAGGAGCATCAATTGTTGATGGTTAGTAAAACCACTAGTTTCTAGAAGGGCAAGGGCAAAAGGGATACTTCATGAAACAGCAAATCATTTGCTGCTCTAGTGAAGAATCCCAAGGTTGAACCCAAACCCGAGACTAAGTGCTTCTGTAATGAGGGGAACGGTCACTGAAGCAGTACTACCCTAGATACTTGGTAGATGAGAAGGCAGGCAAGGTCGACAGAATTATATTGGATATACGTTATATGAATGTGTACTTTACTAGTACTCCTAGCAGCACCAGGGAATTAGATACCGGTTCGGTTGCTAAGTGTTAGTAACTCGAAATAAAAGCTGCGGAATAAACGGAGACTAGCTAAAGGTGAGATGACGATATGTGTTGGAAGTGTTTCCAAGGTTGATGTGATCAAGCATCGCATGCTCCCTCTACCATCGAGATTTGGTGTTTGCGTTGAGCATGATTGGATTATGTTTATCGCAATACGGTTATTCATTTAAGGAGAATAATGGTTGCTCTGTTTATTTGAATAATACCTTCAATGGTCTTGCACCTAAAATGAATCTCGATCGTAGTGATACACATGTTCGTACCAAAGGATATAAAATAGTAATGATAGTTCCACATACTTGTGGCACTGCCATTTGAGTCATATTGGTATAGAACGCATGAAGAAGCTCCATGTAGATGGATCTTTGGACTCAGTCGTTTTTGAAAAGATTGAGACATGCGAACCATGTCTATTGGTATATATGCATGAAGAAACTCCATGCAGATGGATCGTTTGGACTCACTTGATTTTGAATCACTTGAGACATGCAAATCATACCACATGGACAAGATGACTGAAAGGCCTCGTTTTCAGTAAGATGGAACAAGAGATCAACTTGTTGGAAGTAATACATTTTGATGTGTGCAGTCCAATGAGTGCTGAGGCATGCAGTGGATATCGTTATGTTCTTACTTCACAGATGATTTGAGTAGATGCTGAGTGCATTTACTTGATGAAACACAAGTCTGAACTATTGAAAGGTTCAAGTAATTTCAGAGTGAAGTTGAAGATCGTCGTGACAAGAGGATAAAATGTCTGTGATATAATCATAGAGATGAGTATCTGAGTTACGAGTTTGGCACACAATTAAGACATTGTGGAAAGTGTTTCACAATTAATACCGCCTGGAACACCATAGTGTGATGGTGTGTCCGAACATCATAACTGCACCCTATTGGATATTGTGCATACCATGATGTCTCTTATCGAATTACCACTATCGTTTATGGGTTAGGCATTAGAGACAACCGCATTCACTTTAAAGGGGCACTACGCAATTCCGTTGAGACGACACCGTTTAGAGAAACCTAAGTTGTCGTTTCTTAAAAGTTTGGGGCTGCTTATGTGGAAAAGTTTCAGGCTGATAAGCTCGAACCCAAAGCGGATAAATGCATCTTCATAGAATACCCAAAACAGTTGGGTATACCTCCTATTTCAGAGCTGGAAGCAAAAGTAATTGCTTCTAGAAACGAGTCCTTTCTCGAGGACAAGTTTCTCTCGAAAGAATTGAGTGGGAGGATGGTGGAGACTTGATAAGGTTATTGAACCGTCACTTCAACTAGTGTGTAGCAGGGCATAGGAAGTTGTTCATGTGGCACCTACACCAATTGAAGTGGAAGCTTATGATAGTGATCATGAAACTTTGGATCAAGTCACTGCCAAACCTCGTAGGACGACGAGGATGCGTGCTACTTCAGAGTGGTACGTGATCCTGTCTGGGATATCATGTTGTTGGACAATACTGAACCTACGAGCTATGGAGAAGCGATGGTGGGCCCATATTCCGACAAATGGTTAGAAGCCATGAAATCCCAGATAAATGGATCTTTGAGAAGAAGACGGACGTGGACGGTAATGTTACCGTCTATGAAGCTCGACTTGTGGCAAGGAGTATTTCCACAAGTTCAAGGAGTTGACTACGATGAGATTTTCTCATCCGTAGCGATGCTTAAGTCCGTCAGAATCATGTTAGCATTAGCTACATTTATGAAATCTGGCAGATGGATGTCAAAATCAAGTTTCCTTACCAGTTTTCGTAAGGAAAGGTTGTATGTGATACAATCAGAAAGGTTTTGTCCTAAGGATGCTAAAAGGTATGCTAGCTCCAGCGATCCTTCTATGGACTAGAGCAAGCATCTCGGAGTCAGAATATACGCTTTGATGGAGTGATCAAAGTTTTTGGGTTTATACAAAGTTTGTTAGAAACTTGAATTTACAATAAAGTGAGTGGGAGCGCTACAACATTTCTGATAAGTATATGTGAATGACATATTGTTGATCCGAAATGATGTAAAATTTCTGGAAAGCATGAAGGGTTGTTTAAAAGGAGTTTTTCAAAGGAAGACCTGGATAAATCTGCTTACATATTGGGCATCAAGATCTATAGAGATAGATCAAGACGCCTGATGATACTTTCAAAGAACGCACACCTTGACATGATTTTGAAAGAGTTCAAAATAGATCAGCAAAGAAGGAGTTCTTGGCTGTGTTACAAGGTGTGAGTATTGAGTAAGACTCAAGACCTGACCACAGCAGAAGAGAGAGAAAGGACGAAGGTCGTCCCCTATGCTTTAGACGTAGGCTCTACAGTATGCTATGCTGTGTACCGCACATGAAGTGTGCCTTGCCATGAGTTGGTCAAGGGGTACAATAGTGATCCAGGAATGGATCACATGACAGCGGTCGAACTTATCCTTAGTATCTAGTGGACTAAGGAATTTTCTCGATTATGGAGGTGGAAAGGAGTTCGTCGTAAAGGGTTACGTCGATGCGAACTTTGACACTAATCCGGATGACTCTGAGTAGTAAACCGGATTTGTATGGTAGAGCAATTATTTGAAATGGCTCCAAGTAGCGCGTGGTAGCATCCACAAGATGACATAGATATTCGTAAAGTACACGGATCTGAAAGGTTCAGACCCGTTGACTAATAACCTCTCTCACAAGCATAACATGATCAAACCAGAACTCATTGAGTGTTAATCACATAGTGATGTGAACTAGATATTGACTCTAGTGAACTCTTTGGATGTTGGTCACATGGTGATGTGACCTGTGAGTGTTAATCACATGGCGATGTGAACAAGATTATTGACTCTAGTGCAAGTGGGAGTCTGTTAGAAATATGCCCTAGAGGCAATAATAAATTGGTTATTTTTATATTTCCTTGTTCATGATAATTGTTTATTATCCATGCTAGAATTGTATTGATAGGAAACTCATATACATGTGTGGATACATAGACAACACCATGTCCCTAGTAAGCCTCTAGTTGACTGGCTCGTTGATCAATAGATGGTTACGGTTTCCTGACCATGGACATTGGATGTCGTTGATAACGGGATCACATCATTAGGAGAATGATGTGATGGACAAGACCCAATCCTAAGCCTAGCACAAGATCGTGTAGTTCGTTTGCTCAGAGCTTTTCTAATGTCAAGTATCATTTCCTTAGACCATGAGATTGTGCAACTCCCGGATACCGTAGGAATGCTTTGGGTATACCAAACGTCACAACGTAACTGGGTGGCTATAAAGGTGCACTACAGGTATCTCCGAAAGTGTCTGTTGGGTTGGCACGAATCGAGACTGGGATTTGTCACTCCGTGTAAACGGAGAGGTATCTCTGGGCCCACTCGGTAGGACATCATCATGATGTGCACAATGTGACCAAGGAGTTGATCACGGGATGATGTGAGTTACGGAACGAGTAAAGAGACTTGCCGGTAACGAGATTGAACAAGGTATCGGGATACCGACGATCGAATCTCGGGCAAGTAACATACCGATAGACAAAGGGAATTGTATACAGGATTGATTGAATCCCCGACATTGTGGTTCATCCGATGAGATCATCGTGGAACATGTGGGAGCCAACATGGGTATCCAGATCCCGCTATTGGTTATTGACCGGAGAACGTCTCGGTCATGTCTGCATGGTTCCCGAACCCGTAGGGTCTACACACTTAAGGTTCGATGACGCTAGGGTTATAGGGATAGATATACGTGGTTACCGAATGTTGTTCGGAGTCCCGGATGAGATCCCGGACGTCACGAGGAGTTCCGGAATGGTCCGGAGGTAAAGATTTATATATGGGAAGTCCTGTTTTGGTCACCGGAAAAGTTTCGGGTGATATCGGTAATGTACCGGGACCACCGGGAGGGTCCCGGGGGTCCACCAAGTGGGGCCACCAACCCCAGAAGGCTGCGTGGGTCAAGTGTGGGAGGGGACCAGCCCCAGGTGGGCTGGTGCGCCCCCCACCAAGGCCCAAGGCGCATGGGAGAGTGGGAGGGCGCAAACCCTAGGTCCAGATGGGCCTTAAGGCCCACCCTAGTGGCGCCCCCCTCTCTTCCCCCCTTGGCCGCCCCCCTAGATGGGATCTAGGGCTGGCCGCCACCCCTTGGGGTGGGAACCCTAGAGGGGGCGCAGCCCCCTCCCCCCTATATATAGTTGAGATTTGGGGCTGCCCCACACACGAGAACGTCTCTCTTTCGGCGCAGCCCTACCCCTCTCCCTTCTCCTCCTCTCCCGCGGTGCTTGGCGAAGCCCTGCGGGATTGTCACGCTCCTCCATCACCACCACGCCGTCGTGCTGCTGCTGGATGGAGTCTTCCCCAACCTCTCCCTCTCTCCTTGCTGGATCAAGGCGTGGGACACGTCACCGGGCTGCACGTGTGTTGAACGCGGAGGCACTGTTCTTCGGTGCTCAGATCGGAATCAACCGCGATCTGAATCGCTACGAGTACGACTCTCTCATCCGCGTTCTTGCAACGCTTCCGCATCGCGATCTACAAGGGTATGTAGATGCACTCCCCTTCCCCTCGTTGCTAGAGTACTCCATAGATTGATCTTGGTGATGCGTAGAAAATTTTGAATTTCTGCTACGTTCCCCAACAGTTAGATCTGGTAACACGGCGACCAACATCAATGGCGAAGTGGGACCCTTTTCCGGGCTTCCAGAGGGGTAAAGCAAGGGAACCATGTCTCCCCCTTCTTTTTAACCTCGCAGTTGATGCCCTTGCGGGCATACTAGATAAGGCCAAGTTAGCCGGCCACCTTAAGGGTGTAGTTAGTCACCTCACCCTGGATGGGGGTTTACTCACTTTCAGTATGCGGATGACACCATGATTATGGTGGAAGGCTCGGACTCGGACATTGTCAATATTAAGTTCCTTCTGCTCTACTTTGAGGAAATGTCTGGACTTAAGATTAACTTTGATAAGAGCGAGAGGTGGTGGTCCTTGGCTACTCTGAGGCTGAGCAGCTTCAGATCGCGGATAACCTCAACTGTAGGTTGCGTCATTCCCCATATCCTACTTGGGGAATGCCCCTGGCTGGCTCCAGGATTTTGGTGAGTGGGTATGATTCGCTTGTGGGACGAGTAGCGTCCCGTGCGGAGCCCTCGTGCAGTAAGTTCACTTCTAAAGGCAGCAAAATTGTCCTCATTAGATCTAACCTTGCCAGTCTCCCCATGTATATGATGGGGATGTACATCTTGCCCGAAGGTGTACATAGCTCCTTTGACAAGGAGCTGGCTAGGTTCTTCTGGCAGGCAAGGGATGGTCGGCCCAAGTACCATATGGTGAAGTGGGCTGACATATGCTTGCCGAAGGACCGAGGTGGGTTGGGCATCCCTGCGTCTCGCCGGATGAACGTTGCGCTTATGCTGCGTTGGGTTTGGCGGATCTTGCGGGGAGATGGGGTGTGTGGCTGCAGCTGATTGAGTCCAAGTACTTGCAGGGACAACCCCTCCTGGCTTGCTCTCACTCGGCTGGGTCCCAGTTCTGGAAATCTATTCAGGCCATCAAGAAAGAGATTAGGTTGGGTTTGCGTTTCTCGGTTGGCAATGGGTCTGGGACCCAGTTTTGGTTGGACCCTGGCTGGAGGGCGAGCCTCTCCGCTTGCGGTTCTCGAGGCTCTTTGCGATTTGTGACGACCCGGCCATCCTTGTTTCTGCAGCTGCTTTGGATGAGGGATGGAACATTGCGTTCCGCCGCTCATTCAGACCAGATGAGGTACGGGAATGGACAGACCTGAGGGAAGTAGTCCCTCTTCCTCTGTCCCAGGATCCTGACACTGTTTCTTGGAGACTTTCTCCTTCGGGTGAATTCTCCGTTAGTTCGGCCTATCAGGCATTATGTCATGTGCCTACAGTGGCTATCCCCACTGTGGAAGGCACCGATGCCCTTGAAGATTAAGATCTTCGTATGGCAGCTTCTACGAGATCGTCTCGCTTCGGGGACCGAGGTGCTGAAACGCCATGGTCCGGGCAATGGCCTTTGCCCTTTGTGCCATGTTCCGGAAACGGGAACACACAATTTGTTTTCTTGCGTAGCAGCGCACGCACTTTGGTGCTTTGTTCGTGAGGCTCTAGGACCAGAGTGGGAGGCCCGTGACCTTGCAGACTTTCTGCAGGTAAGGGCCACCCAGGTTGGCCGTAAGCGCCGACTGTTCTGGCGCAACAAGATGGTGATTGAGCGGGTGTTCCTGCGTCGTGCTTCTGACTCGTTCTTCAAATTTCTTGCCTTCTTGCAGTACTGGCATCCGCTCGCTAAGCCGAGGGATCGTGACCGTCTTCAGCTCTTGCTGGACGCCCTGGTGTCTACCGCGCATCGGCTCTCCAACCGCCCTCCTGCTTCGTAGCTTGCCCCTGTGGCCTTTGTCGTTTCTGTTTCTTTCATTTGGGCGTCTTTGTGATGTGGGCCCAGCTTTTCTCTTTTATGACATTGTTTGAGGCGTGGTTATATGGACGTGTGCTTTCTCTATAAAGCGGGGCGAAAGCCTGTTTCGAGAGAGTAGTAATTTTGATGACTACAAACTACAGATAATTGCTTCTAACGTACTCCCTAATATAAGATGTTTTTATTCATTGTTTTTTATATAGCTCATCGTTCATCCTTAATGGTTGCTTCAAACATATTAGTGGCATACTATCTACTTTTTTTTCCTCCTGTTGGCTGCTGCTACATCTTGCTGCACCACGCGTGCTCTTCCCCTGGAGTCTCGCTAAGCCGAGGGATCGTGACCGTCTTCAGCTCTTGCTGGACGCTCTGGTGTCTACCGCGCATCAGCTCTCCAACCGCCCGCCTGCTTGGTAGCTTGCCCCTGTGGCCTTTGTCGTTTCTGTTTCTTTCATTTGGGCATCTTTGTGATGTGGGCCCAGCTTTTCTCTTTTATGACTTTGTTTGAGGCGTGGTTATATGGACGTATGCTTTCTCTATAAAGCGGGGCGAAAGCCTGTTTCGAGAGAGTAGTAATTTTAATGACTACAAACTACAGATAATTGCTTCTAACGTACTCCCTAATATAAGATGTTTTTATTCATTGTTTTTTATATAGCTCATCGTTCATCCTTAATGGTTGCTTCAAACATATTAGTGGCATACTATCTACTTTTTTTTCCTCCTGTTGGCTGCTGCTACATCTTGCTGCACCACGCGTGCTCTTCCCCTGGAGTCTCTATCTCTACCTAATATTAAAGGGAGGAAAAAGAAATTGCGCTGGAAGTGGCTCGAACCTGAGGTACGGGAATGGACAGACCTGAGGGAAGTAGTCCCTCTTCCTCTGTCCCAGGATCCTGACACTGTTTCTTGGAGACTTTCTCCTTCGGGTGAATTCTCCGTTAGTTCGGCCTATCAGGCATTATGTCATGTGCCTACAGTGGCTATCCCCACTGTGGAAGGCACCGATGCCCTTGAAGATTAAGATCTTCGTATGGCAGCTTATACGAGATCGTCTCCCTTCGGGGACCGAGGTGCTGAAACGCCATGGTCGGGGCAATGGCCTTTGCCCTTTGTGCCATGTTCCGGAAACGGGAACACACAATTTGTTTTCTTGCGTAGCAGCGCACGCACTTTGGTGCTTTGTTCGTGAGGCTCTAGGACCAGAGTGGGAGGCCCGTGACCTTGCAGAGTTTCTGCAGGTAAGGGCCACCCAGGTTGGCCGTAAGCGCCGACTGTTCTGGCGCAACAAGATGGTGATTGAGCGGGTGTTCCTGCGTCGTGCTTCTGACTCGTTCTTCAAATTTCTTGCCTTCTTGCAGTACTGGCATCCGCTCGCTAAGCCGAGGGATCGTGACCGTCTTCAGCTCTTGCTGGACGCCCTGGTGTCTACCGCGCATCGGCTCTCCAACCGCCCGCCTGCTTCGTAGCTTGCCCCTGTGGCCTTTGTCGTTTCTGTTTCTTTCATTTGGGCGTCTTTGTGATGTGGGCCCAGCTTTTCTCTTTTATGACTTTGTTTGAGGCGTGGTTATATGGACGTATGCTTTCTCTATAAAGCGGGGCGAAAGCCTGTTTCGAGAGAGTAGTAATTTTAATGACTACAAACTACAGATAATTGCTTCTAACGTACTCCCTAATATAAGATGTTTTTATTCATTGTTTTTTATATAGCTCATCGTTCATCCTTAATGGTTGCTTCAAACATATTAGTGGCATACTATCTACCTTTTTTTCCTCCTGTTGGAGGCTGCTACATCTTGCTGCACCACGCGTGCTCTTCCCCTGGAGTCTCTATCTCTACCTAATATTAAAGGGAGGAAAAAGAAATTGCGCTGGAAGTGGCTCGAACCTTGGTTGCCGAGATGAGCCCGCCCACATGAACCAACTGATCTAGCCAATGTTGTTGGAAGAAAGAGGAAGGTTTTCTTTTATATTAGCTATACGTGAAGTTTTTGTCCTTTGTCCTAGGCCGGCCGTTCGTCCATCCATCGCGTGTCCGTGTGTCTACTCATACCAGAGAAGAAAAGTTATTGTACAACTCAGGAAACTAATGCCTTACAAGACGCTATAAAAGTAGACTAATGCAATTGATTTCATCGACAACCCAATCAACCAAAACCGATCAAAACTAATGCCTTACAAGATGCTGCTGGAGGGCGAGTTGAGCTCCATGGCAGCAGCCGGATACGCCGAGTTCGACGAGGAGGACTCTTTTCTAGGCCAGGTCCAGCAATCCCCGAGCCAGCACCTCGCTCCTGGCAGCCATCGGCAGAAGCGATCGTCAATAATTCCCTCGCGAGCTGCCCGCGTCCGTCGTCCGCCCACCACGGCAGCATAGGCCCTGGCCCGGCAAAAAAGAGGAGCTCACAACGAACAGAAAAATATAGACAACATCAGAGGAGGAGCGCAGATACGAGGCCACGGACGGCGGTGCTGGTGCACATGGTCGCGGAGAAGATGGCTCAAGAACGGGAGGCTGTCATGGGACGGCGGAGGAAGATTAGAAACGGAAATACCACCGAAAGGCTAGGAAGCGAAAGAGCATCTCTGGGGCGATGTCGTGCAGGAGATCGACGCAGAGCCGGAGCTTCATCGGAGGCAGGGAAGAAGGAGACGTTGTCGTCGATTCATGGAGCCTAAGAGAAATTCCTTTTGCAAGGAGTTTCTGTGGAGCGAGCCGAAGCTAATTTTCTTGGAGGTTGGGCTTGGGGTGGTCGTTGACCGCAACAACGATGAACAGCGCCGGCGGCGGCATAAACCGAATGCCGTTGGCGTTCTCCGTGAAACAAAGGTTATACGAGGTCATAATACCATGAGGGGAAGAGCGTGCTGGAGCGACCCCAAGTTTCCCAACTCACTGCATGGGAGGGTATTCCGAGGAGGGAGAATCAGAGAGAGAGAGGGACAGCGGCGATTGCTTTGGAGGATAAATTCATCACTTGGGCACTTCGTGAGGTGACAATTTCTCTGGCGGAGATTGGTGGCAAGAGTAGGTCGGCAGAGGGGGCAGCTGTCAACATTGCACACGCCATGCAGCTGCGTGAGGAAGAAGATGTTGCGCCCGCCATGAGGCTACAGCCGGTTCAGGGATGAGCTCTGCTTGGCTAGCTGCTACGTAAGGCTAGGCTAAAGCCAAATAACATATATAAGCCCAGGTTTCTTTCCTTTTCCTTTATATCCTTTTCCTTTTTTTTTTAAATCAGACAACTTTTGAATTGTTTGAAGATTCAATTATTACAAAAGAATTGTAAATTTGTATGAGGCTTACAAGGATTATTAAAGATCTAAATAATTTACATAATATACTTAGTTTATATCTTCCCGTTGAAGGTTTAAACTATAAAATATTTACATAATATACATATGTTTATATTATTTGATTTTACAAAATTTACTGAAATTTTACAGTACCGCATGTTACCATTTTTTAAGTGTATTCTAAAATATAAGACATTTCATAAAGTGAAAGCGTCTCATTTTAGTAGATCTTTGGTCTGTAATTTAACTGCATTTATTGTTAAAGAAAACATATTTAAATGGTAGTCCATCCAAAATTATTTAAAATTACATTGAGACGTTTTAGAAGCTTTGAAGGGCATTTACTTCCGAACTCTTATTTAAATTTTAAACACGTTATCTGAGGTTTTAAATTCTCCTCATTTTACATGTGCCCACGTTTGATTTGAATTACCATGTCGTTTTGTTTTGGGGTAAATCCCTATGTCTATGGATTGCAAAATTCTGAAGCAAACCGAAACATGTGGATTTTGGGGATAGAGGCGAATGCCATCGATTTAACCATAAAGTGAGAGTTACTAGAAGGAAGGAAGAAAAGACGGACGTGGCTGCTACTGTCGAAACGAGGAGGCATCGGTGGTAGCGCCAAGGCCACACAGAGGTGAGCGCGGAGGAGCCGTGTGGGAAGCCAGCAGAAGAGGTAGAAAAGCTAGCTATCAAGGGGAGGTTCAGGTCTTTTTTTGGTTTAGAGGAATCTTTTAGAAATTTTATAGGATAGGATTTTTATAGGAAAAATTCCTTTACAGCCCTTTGGTTTGTAGGAATGGAATCCTATTCCTATGGAGGAATTCTTCCTATCCTCCACATTTCATAGGAAAATAAACATTAGCCTAGGCTCAATGAAAAAAATCCTATGATGTGAATCAAAGGGCATCTCCTTTCCTATTCCTACTCATAGGATTTGAGATACATGTCATCTTATTTCTTATGACTTTCCTATTCCTATGATTTTCCTACCCTGTGAACCAAAGGAGGCCTCAGCCCGCAGCTTTGGCTATGTATGGCCTACACATTATTTTCCACGCACAACCACACTCCTCTTTCATGGCAGCTTGCCGTCACCGCGATCCTCACATCCACGACCCTCACCGACGTGTACGGGTTTTGAGCAATGTTAATTGTGCTAGGGACATATCAATTTTTCCTCCCGCTGCAAAGCACGGGCATTGTTTGCTAGTCTCCCATAAAGGTTAGTGCTACAGTATGCGGATAAAATTCTGCATTGTTACCACTGTTTCCAGGTGCATGAATCCCCAGCAGGAAAATCGTGCGGTAGAATGATTGGCCTCATCTGAGAGACAAGACATGAGCTTAATGAATGCCATCTCAAGTCATTTTCCGTGGGCTATTCAGCATTGACAATCTCTGCGAGGAATGTTTATTCCTGCCGGGCCGCGCTGATGGGCGACATCTCACGGCCCAGCCACCTGTATCTCGGGTCTATGCCCTACAACGGTACAATCCTGACGCACAGACGACCAGTACAACCGGCCGGCTCACCTCAGAGAATACACAAGGGGCCGCCCATTTCAGTCAGAAAAACAGATGCGTTGCCAGAACGGACCCGCGAATAATGCAGTTTCTGCACATTTTTGTTCATGATACATACGGTGCTCGACCAGCTGGGGCGAACAGTGAAATAACGCGTGAATGAATGGAGCACTGAAGTGGATCATACATACATAATGTAGCCACTGTGCTTTTCTTGCCCTCTGCCAGGGCTTGAAAGCTGAAACTTTCCTTGGTGCGGTGCGGTGCGGTGTGCCGGCCCCTGCCTGGCCTGAATGCAGTGAATGCACATATGCTAAGCATGCGCTATAATCCTAGGGCAAGCTGACAATGCGGGCACTGTAGACTTGCACTGGCCTTGCGATCGTGCGCATGTCGGCCCAGGAACCCCCGCTCCGCTTGGTGACCCGGACGGACACGACGGACGCGGCTGCATGCCGGCCGGGCGTGCAGATTTCGAGCTGCTCGCTGTCGTTAGGTAGCAAGTGCTTGCTGATAGAGTGAGAGCGACCCGTTGGACGGCGACCTGCCGCGCTCCCTGTCCGGCGGGCGTCGCGGTCGCACGGGCGCCTTGTTCGTTCGTACGTCCCGGCATCGGTGGGCATACGCGCGCGCGCATGCAGGGCCGGCCGGCTGCAGTGCGTGTGTACGTGCCCTGGCAACCCGGTGTCGATCGTTGGCTAGCCAACCTGATCGACGTACAGTGGAGTATACTGCCTGCAACGCCGGCCATCACTGGGCACGCTGTAGACTGTAAGCGATAGGAGTGCTTACGTGACGGTGTCACCGCGTGGACTGTGTACCGCAGGGCCCCAAGTAGCGGTGCGACTGCGAGCAATAACTGCTGCATGCATTTAAGTTGCAACGAGCAAAATGGGGAGGGAACGAGGCCTAATTCCTGGGCAAGCACTGTGGAGTGCAGGGGGAGGAGTGATGGGCGGACGGATGGTTGAGTCGGGGGACAAGGCGCAAGGGACACGCGCCAACTAGCACGGCCCATCCCCCTACCACCCGTGCACCGGGCGCTGGGGATACGGGGGAGGCCACCCCCACATGTCCCCTAGATGCACGTGTGCATGCTTTGCTAGCTAGCTAGCTAGCTGCATCCCATCAACCAGTCCGTGTCAACAAATATACTGAGCGATCGATCGTGCATCCAACTCGCTGCTGCGAACTGTTGTAGTAGTACTATATTGTAGTACACGACGCGCGCACCTGCCTCCGCTATTAAGCTGCTGGCTAGCAATTTCTTCTACAGATTACGTACGTGATAGGAGTTTACGTACCTTTTCGAGACATGTTGAGCCTTTCGTGTCGCTTTCTTGGTGCGATCGTGCGCCACAGCTAGTGGTCGCACGGTTAACTGCATGGTACATGCATCTTGGTAGTGACCATGTACTGCTAGCTACCTAGCTGCTCCTATAGGCAGGACGCAGAGGACAGCGAGCAATGGTACTACGTACAAAAGGCACGTAGGGGCCGGGGAAGGTAGGGGGATAATGCAAAACTTTTTCCGTGGCGAAATCAGGAAAGATACGGACGGTTGGCTAAAACGGCAGCAAAAGGAACAATCACTAGTCACGTCGCTCATCACCAGCTATAGCTCGTCCCCCTCGCCTACCATGACCCGAGCTCAGCCCTTTCCATGCATGGTTCGCCGCACCGCTCCATCTCCATGGCACCCAGCTGGCCGGATACCCTCCGTGTGGATAAGCCTCTCTCCTCCCCTACCCCGCTAGCTTCTCTCCGGTCGTGGCCCGGACCCTGGATCCAAAGCTAAAGGCTAGCCACAGCCAGAGCACGTACACTGGCCGTGTTGAAAAACTTGCACACTCCTGCTGATGCTGCTGCAGTGGACTGGACTGGACTTGACTTGGGTGGAGTGACTGACTCGTCGCCGCCGCGCATCTGCTTTCTGCATGCTCATTTTGTCAGTGGAATCTACCACCGTTTCCTTTCCACGCAGAACGAACGAATCGCGACTGTGCGGTGGATGCAAGACGACGGCCAGTCACGGACGACACTTGGCCACGCGCGCCTTTGCATGGGCGATGCCGATCTACCTTTGCCTGCTGCGTTTCTCCTTGTGCTTCACATGCGCTCTCCTCGCTCGCTCGCAACTTGGCACGCAGATGCGGTTGCACCAACCAACAGCCGATGCAGGTACGCGCAGGAGCCTCCTTTAACTCCATTCACCTCACCTGCATGAATTTTTTCCGGAAAAGAGGGGACACACGACAAACATCAACAAAGGCGACGCAGAGCCTTTGCTCCTTGCGAAAAGAGGACGTACTACCAAGGACCCACGGCAACACGACTACACGAGCGATATTTCATAGTTTTCACCCGAGCCCGAGGAGATCGACGGGTGAATGCGTTTCCAGGAAAGGGGGGACGCATGAAGCCAGCAGGAGATGCGTAAAGAGACGTGTTACCACAACTGCGATCAATAGGAGCGACCACCACTAGCAGATGTGCACTAGCATGTTCTAAAGAGGAAAGCATCGGATGGCAACACCGGTGCAATTAGACAACGAGCTAGCTGGTGCGAGAAACGAAAGCTTTGATCGGTCGACATGCTCGTGGGTCTGCTCGTACAATTATAAATATATACTTACATGGCACGTCCGGGCAACTTGCCGGCGTGCAGCTTTGTATATTGCACCGGCCGGGGGTACAAGCAATTATATTAGTGCAGCATCGAAGTCTCTGGATGGAGCGTGGAGGGAGAGGGCCATGCCGCTCGCATTAGCGCTTTTCATAATCCAGGTTGGGCAACACCGATCCATCACCATGTACTCTATCGACAAAGACAAAGCAAGGAAAACGGAGACAAGCCAGACATGACACGGCCGTCCCGGCAAAAGCAGCCTAACTGAGTTTTCCAATCAAGATTATTGCACGTCATCTCTTTGCTACCCTGGTATCCACGTATCGTGGAGAGGGCCATGCCGCTCGCATTAGCACTTTTTCTGGTTTGGTATGTGCATTGTTGATACTAGCTGATACCCCGCGCGTTGCGACGGAACTGGTTGCAATATATTTTAATGAGATTGATTGTATGGAACATAAATATGTGAATTAATAATGTCATGTGATTACTGTATAGTGTAAAAAAATCATGCATGGTTGTGTATTAAGGTAGACATTTTTTCATGCATGGTTGCATGTGCATTAAGTATGCTAGTTGGGTGCAACATGCAATTAAGAAAGAGGGAATAATAATTGATGAGGTGGCATGCATAGTGAGGTGGCATATGTGCCTGTTGAGATAAATAGAATAGTGGGGATCAACTTCTTTTGTATATAAGATACGGGGGAAAAGAAATTTGCCATTTGGTTATTTGTATTTTTCTAGAACCTACGGAGAAGGTTAACAAAAAAAAAAGATAACAATATACATCGCATATACATATCAAGATATCGGTGATTATTCATGATTTATCAAACAAAATATTTACATTGTACCTATACTCCAAGATGGCAGGAATATTTAAGGGGGTTGAGCTCGAGATTGAATTTGTGCCCTCTATTTCATTTGAGATGCTTTTCAAGAAAATATACAACACTAAAAGTGAACACGAGGAGTATATACATTTGCATGCAACAACTCACGATAATCACGCATCAAGGGGGTTCTCACACAATGCTATTGAACATTAGGTATTGTAAAAAAGGGGGTAGGTGGAAAATTTTGAGACAGATTGTAGTACCTAGGAGTACAAAGTAGTTCAGTTATGTAAATACTCGATCCACTGCTCATCAAGTTCTTAACTAAATGGAACGGGGAGGAAAGGGGGCTCCTGGATCATCCCAAAAAGGTAAAATTGAGCAATCAACGAAATATATTACGATAACAACATCAACGGTATGTTTAGTTCGCGTGATTCTAAAAATATAGAAATATGGGAAACCTAGGAATAGGATGTGAACCCTTGACAAAACATAGGATCAACAAACACATACATTTTATACTGTTTGGTTCGCATGAACATGAAAAAACATAGGGATCCAGATAAACACTATCAAATTAAAGTCAAACCACATGACAAGGTATGATTAGAATTATGTTGCTGATGATTTCAATCTCGTTCTTTGTGCATAAAAATGGAAACAATTCCTCGTTTTCCTTGAGATCAGAGCAAATTTTCTCCATTTTTTCCTTTGCTCCATTTCATTTGAACCGAATGTATGAATTGTGATTTCATGGGGAAACTATATACTCATGTATTCCTCCACTCTTCCGTTGAAGCAGAGAGGTCCCAAGTGTTTTTGCTTCTCACTTTTGTAATCTTGGCATATGTGCATGTTGACATAAATAGAATAGTGGGGATCAACTTCTTATGTATATAAGATACGGGGGAAAAGAAATTTGCCATTTGGTTATTTGTATTTTTCTAGAACCTACGGAGAAGGTTAACAAAAAAAAAGATGACAATATACATCGCATATACATATCAAGTTGTCGGTGATTATTCATGATTTATCAAACAAAATATTTACATTGTACCTATACTCCAAGATGGCTGGAATATTTAAGGGGGTTGAGCTCGAGATTGAATTTGTGCCCTCTATTTCATTTGAGATGCTTTTCAAGAAAATATACAACACTAAAAGTGAACACGAGGAGTATATACATTTGCATGCAACAGCTCACGATAATCATGCATCAAGGGGGTTCTCACACAATGCTATTGAACATTAGGTATTGTCACCACGTGACACATGTGATACGCAATCCAAATAATTCAAAAAAATAGGTATTGTCAAAAAAGGGGGTGGGTGGAAAAAATTGAGACAGATTGTAGTACCTAGGAGTACAAACTAGTTTAGTTATGTAAATAGTCGATCCACTGCTCATCAAGTTCTTAACTAAATGGAACGGGGAGGGAAGGGGGCTCCTGTTCATCCCAAAAAGGTGAAACTAAAAGATCGACGAAAAACATTGTGATAACAAAATCAATGGTATGTTTAGTTCACGTGATGCTAAGAATATAGAAACTGGGGAAACCGAGGAATAGGATGCGAACCCTTGCAACAAATATAGGATCAACAAACGCATAAATTTTATATTGTTTGGTTCGCATGAATATGGAAAAACATAGGGATCCAGATAAACAATGTCAAATTAAAGTCAACCCACATGACAATGCAAGATTAGAATTATGTTGCTAACGATTTCAATATCGTTCTTTGTGCACAAAAAATTGAAAGAAATCCACGTTTTCCTTTGAGGTTTGAGATCAGAGCAAATTTTCTCCATTTTTTTTCTTTGCTCCATTTCATGCGAACCGAATCTATGACTTGTCATTTCATTGGGAAATTATATACTCATGTATTCTTCCTCCACTCTTCCGTTGAAGCAGAGAGGTCCCAACAAGTGTTTTTGCTTCTCACTATTGTAATCTTGAGGGAGAAACATTAGTGGTTGTGCGGTTTCATTGTGTTGTCACACGGAAGGAGAGGCTACAAGGGAATGAACACTCAATTCACTGAAATAATACCATTTTTTCATGAGAGCTTGCATATATTTGCATTTATAGGTAGAAGTAGCAGAACAAGGAAAACATTAGACCACCTGAAGGAAATATGCCCTAGAGGCAATAATAAAGTTATTATTTATTTCCTTATATCATGATAAATGTTTATTATTCATGCTAGAATCGTATTAACCGGAAACATAATACTTGTGTGAATACATAGACAAACAAAGTGTCACTAGTATGCCTCTACTTGACTAGCTCGTTGATCAAAGATGGTTATGTTTCCTAGCCATTGACATGAGTTGTCATTTGATTAATGGGATCACATCATTAGGAGAATGATGTGATTGACCAGACCCATTCCGTTAGCTTAGCACTCGATCGTTTAGTATGTTGCTATTGCTTTCTTCATGACTTATACATGTTCCTATGACTATGAGATTATGCAACTCCCGTTTACCGGAGGAACACTTTGTGTGCTACCAAACGTCACAACGTAACTGGGTGATTATAAAGGTGCTCTACAGGTGTCTCCGAAGGTACTTGTTGGGTTGGCGTATTTCGAGATTAGGATTTGTCACTCCGATTGTCGGAGAGGTATCTCTGGGCCCTCTCGGTAATACACATCACTTAAGCCTTGCAAGCATTGCAACTAATGAGTTTGTTGCGAGATGATGTATTACAGAACGAGTAAAGAGACTTGCCGGTAACGAGATTGAACTAGGTATTGAGATACCGACGATCGAATCTCGGGCTAGTAACATACCGATGACAAAGGGAACAACTTATGTTGTTATGCGGTCCGACCGATAAGATCTTCGTAGAATATGTGGGAGCCAATATGAGCATCCAGGTTCCGCTATTGGTTATTGACAGGAGACGTGTCTCGGTCATGTCTACATAGTTCTCGAACCCGTAGGGTCCGCACGCTTAACGTTTCGATGACAGTTATATTATGAGTTTATATGTTTTGATGTACCGAAGGTTGTTCGGAGTCCCGGATGTGATCACGGACATGACGAGGAGTCTCGAAATGGTCGAGACATAAAGATTGATATATTGGAAGCCTATGTTTGGATATCGGAAGTGTTCCGGGTGAAATCGGGATTTTACCGGAGTACCGGGAGGTTACCGGAACCCCCCGGCAACATAATGGGCCTTAGTGGGCCTAGGTGGAAGAGAGGAGAGGCGGCTAGGGCTGGGCCGCGCGCCCCACCCCCCTAGTCCGAATAGGACAAGGAGAAGGGGGCGGCGCCCCCCTTCCTTCTTCTCCCTCTCCTCTTTCCCCCCTCCCAAGTCCTAATCCAACTAGGAAAAGGGGGGGAGTCCTACTCCCGGTGGGAGTAGGACTCCTCCTGGCGCGCCCCAAGGCTGGCCGCACCTCTTCCCCTTTGATCCTTTATATACGGGGACAGGGGCACCCCATAGACACCACAATTGATCATTGATCTCTTAGCCGTGTGCGGTGCCCCCCTCCACCATATTACACCTCGATAATATCGTAGCGATGCTTAGGCGAAGCCCTGCGTCGTTAGAACATCATCATCGTCACCACGCCGTCGTGCTGACGAAACTCTCCCTCAACACTCGGCTAGATCGGAGTTCGAGGGACGTCATCGAGCTGAACGTGTGCTGAACTCGGAGGTGTCGTATGTTCGGTACTTGATCGGTCGGATCGTGAAGACGTACGACTACATCAACTGCGTTGTGTTAACGCTTCCTCTTTCGGTCTACGAGGGTACGTGGACAACACTCTCCCCTCTCGTTGCTATGCATCACCATGATCTTGCATGTGCGTAGGAAATTTTTTGAAATTACTACGTTCCCTAACAGTGGCATCCGAGCCTGGTTTTATGCGTAGATGTCATATGCACGAGTAGAACACAAGTGAGTTGTGGGCGATATAAGTCATACTGCTTACCAGCATGTCATACTTTGGTTCCGCGGTATTGTTGGATGAAGCGGGCCGGACCGACATTACGCGTACGCTTACGCGAGACTGGTTCTTCCGACGTGCTTTGCACAGAGGTGGCTGGCGGGTGTCAGTTTCTTCAACTTTAGTTGAACCGAGTGTGGCTACGCCCGGTCCTTGCGAAGGTTAAAACAGCACCAACTTGACAAACTATCATTGTGGTTTTGATGCGTAGGTAAGAATGGTTCTTGCTAAGCCCGTAGCAGCCACGTAAAACTTGCAACAACAAAGTAGAGGACGTCTAACTTGTTTTTGCAGGGCATGTTGTGATATAATATGGTCAAGACATGATGCTAAATTGTATTGTATGAGATGATCATGTTTTTGTAACTGAGTTATCGGCAACTGGCAGGAGCCATATGGTTGTCACTTTATTGTATGCAATGCAATCGCCATGTAATTGTTTTACTTTATCACTAAGCGGTAGCGATAGTCGTAGAAGCAAGAGTTGGCGAGACGACAACGATGCTACGATGGCGATCAAGGTGTCGCGCCGGTGACGATGGGGATCATGACGGTGCTTCGGAGATGGAGATCACAAGCACAAGATGATGATGGCCATATCATATCACTTATAATTGATTGCATGTGATGTTTATCTTTTTATGCATCTTATCTTGCTTTGATTGACGGTAGCATTATAAGATGATCCCTCACTAAATTATCAAAGTATAAGTGTTCTCCTTGAGTATGCACTGTTGCGAAAGTTCTTTGTGCTGAGACACCACGTGATGATCGGGTGTGATAGGCTCTACGTTCAAATACAGCGGGTGCAAAACAGTTGCACACGTGGAATACTCAGGTTAAAGTTGACGAGCCTAGCATATAACAGATATGGCCTCGGAACACGGAGACCGAAAGGTCGAGCGTGAATCATATAGTAGATATGATCAACATAGTGATGTTCACCATTGAAACTACTCCATCTCACGTGATGATCGGACATGGTTTAGTTGATATGGATCACGTGATCACTTAGAGGATTAGAGGGATGTCTATCTAAGTGGGAGTTCTTAAGTAATATGATTAATTGAACTTGAATTTATCATGAACTTAGTACCTGATAGTATCTTGCTTGTCTATGTTAATTGTAGATAGATGGCCCGTGCTGTTGTTCCGTTGAATTTTAATGCGTTCCTTGAGAAAGCAAAGTTGAAAGATGATGGTAGCAGTTACACAGACTGGGCCCATAACTTGAGGATTATCCTCATTGCTGCACAGAAGAATTACATCCTGGAAGCACCGCTGGGTGCCAGGCCTGCTGCAGGAGCAACACCCGATGTTATGAACGTCTGGCAGAGCAAAGCTGATGACTACTCGATAGTTCAGTGTGCCATGCTTTACGGCTTAGAACCGGGTCTTCAACGACGTTTTGAACGTCATGGAGCATATGAGATGTTCCAGGAGTTGAAGTTAATATTCCAAGCAAATGCCCGGATTGAGAGATATGAAGTCTCCAATAAGCTCTATAGCTGCAAGATGGAAGAGAATAGTTCTGTCAGTGAGCATATACTCAAAATGTCTGGGTATAACAATCACTTGATTCAACTGGAAGTTAATCTTCCGGATGATAGCGTCATTGACAGAATTCTTCAATCACTGCCACCAAGCTACAAGAGCTTCGTGATGAACTATAACATGCAAGGGATGGATAAGACGATTCCCGAGCTCTTCGCAATGCTAAAGGCTGCAGAGGTAGAAATCAAAAAGGAGCATCAAGTGTTGATGGTCAATAAGACCACTAGTTTCAAGAAAAAGGGCAAAGGGAAGAAGAAAGGGAACTTCAAGAAGAACAGGAAGCAAGTTGCTATTCAGGAGAAGAAACCCAAGTCTGGACCTAAGCCTGAGACTGAGTGCTTCTACTGCAAGCAGACTGGTCACTGGAAGCGGAACTGCCCCAAGTATTTTGTGGATAAGAAGGATGGCAAGGTGAACAAAGGTATATGTGATATGCATGTTATTAATGTGTACCTTACTAATGCTCGCAGTAGCACCTGGGTATTTGATACTGGTTCTGTTGCTAATATTTGCAACTCGAAAAAGGGGCTACGGATTAAGCGAAGATTGGCTAACGACGAGGTGACGATGCGCGTGGGAAATGGTTCCAAAGTCGATGTGATCGCGGTCGGCACGCTACCTCTACATCTACCTTCGGGATTAGTTTTAGACCTAAATAATTGTTATTTGGTGCCAGCGTTAAGCATGAACATTATATCTGGATCTTGTTTGATGCGAGACGGTTATTCATTTAACTCAGAGAATAATGGTTGTTCTATTTATATGAGTAATATCTTTTATGGTCATGCACCCTTGAAGAGTGGTCTATTTTTGTTGAATCTCGATAGTAGTGATACACATATTCATAATATTGAAGCCAAAAGATGCAGAGTTGATAATGATAGTGCAAATTATTTGTGGCACTGCCGTTTAGGTCATATCGGTGTAAAGCGCATGAAGAAACTCCATACTGATGGACTTTTGGAACCACTTGATTATGAATCACTTGGTACTTGCGAACCGTGCCTCATGGGCAAGATGACTAAAACACCGTTCTCCGGAACTATGGAGAGAGCAACAGATTTGTTGGAAATCATACATACAGATGTATGTGGTTCGATGAATATTGAGGCTCGTGGCGGATATCGTTATTTTCTCACCTTCACAGATGATTTGAGCAAATATGGGTATATCTACTTAATGAAACATAAGTCTGAAACATTTGAAAAGTTCAAAGAATTTCAGAGTGAAGTTGAAAATCATCGTAACAAGAAAATAAAATTTCTACGATCTGATCGTGGAGGAGAATATTTGAGTTATGAGTTTGGTCTTCATTTGAAACAATGCGGAATAGTTTCGCAACTCACGCCACCCGGAACACCACAGCGTAATGGTGTGTCCGAACGTCGTAGTCGTACTATACTAGATATGGTGCGATCTATGACGTCTCTTACTGATTTACCGCTATCGTTTTGGGGATATGCTTTAGAGACGGCTGCATTCATGTTAAATAGGGCACCATCAAAATCCGTTGAGACGACGCCTTATGAACTGTGGTTTGGCAAGAAACCAAAGTTGTCGTTTCTTAAAGTTTGGGGCTGCGATGCTTATGTGAAAAAAACTTCAACCTGATAAGCTCGAACCCAAATCGGAGAAATGTGTCTTCATAGGATACCCAAAGGAGACTGTTGGGTACACTTTCTATCACAGATCCGAAGGAAAAACTTTTGTTGCTAAATTCGGAAATTTTCTGGAGAAGGAGTTTCTCTTGAAAGAAGTGAGTGGGAGAAAAGTAGAACTTGATGAGGTAACTGTACCTGCTCCCTTATTGGAAAGTAGTTCATCGCAGAAACTGGTTTCTGCGACACCTACACCAATTAGTGAGGAAGTTAATGATGATGATCATGAAACTTCAGATCAAGTTATTACTGAACCTCGTAGGTCAACCAGAGTAAGATCCGCACCAGAATGGTATGGTAATCCTGTTCTGGAGGTTATGTTACTAGACCATGATGAACCTACGAACTATGAAGAAGCGATGGTGAGCCCAGATTCCGCAAAATGGCTTGAGGCCATGAAATCTGAGATGGGATCCATGTATGAGAACAAAGTATGGACTTTGGTTGACTTGCCCGATGATCGGCAAGCCATTGAAAATAAATGGATCTTCAAGAAGAAGACTGACGCTGACGGTAATGTTACTCTCTATAAAGCTCGACTTGTTGCGAAAGGTTTTCGACAAGTTCAAGGGATTGACTACGATGAGACCTTCTCACCCGTAGCGATGCTTAAGTCTATCCGAATCATGTTAGCAATTGCCGCATTTTATGATTATGAAATTTGGCAAATGGATGTCAAAACTGCATTCCTGAATGGATTTCTGGAAGAAGAATTGTATATGATGCAACCGGAAGGTTTTGTCGATCCAAAGGGAGCTAACAAAGTGTGCAAGCTCCAGCGATCCATTTATGGACTGGTGCAAGCCTCTCGGAGTTGGAATAAACGCTTTGATAGTGTGATCAAAGCATTTGGTTTTGTACAGACTTTTGGAGAAGCCTGTATTTACAAGAAAGTGAGTGGGAGCTCTGTAGCATTTCTGATATTATATGTGGATGACATATTGCTGATTGGAAATGATATAGAATTTCTGGATAGCATAAAGGGATACTTGAATAAGAGTTTTTCAATGAAAGACCTCGGTGAAGCTGCGTATATATTGGGCATCAAAATCTATAGAGATAGATCAAGACGCTTAATTGGACTTTCACAAAGCACATACCTTGACAAAGTTTTGAAAAAGTTCAAAATGGATCAAGCAAAGAAAGGGTTCTTGCCTGTGTTACAAGGTGTGAAGTTGAGTAAGACTCAATGCCCGACCACTGCAGAAGATAGAGAGAAGATGAAAGATGTTCCCTATGCTTCAGCCATAGGCTCTATCATGTATGCAATACTGTGTACCAGACCTGATGTATGCCTTGTTATAAGTCTAGCAGGAAGGTACCAAAGTAATCCAGGAGTGGATCACTGGACAGCGGTCAAGAACATCCTGAAATACCTGAAAAGGACTAAGGATATGTTTCTCGTTTATGGAGGTGACAAAGAGCTCATCGTAAATGGTTGCGTCGATGCAAGCTTTGACACTGATCCGGACGATTCTAAATCGCAAACCGGGTACGTGTTTACATTGAACGGTGGTGCTATCAGTTGGTGCAGTTCTAAACAAAGCGTCGTGGCGGGATCTACGCGTGAAGCGGAGTACATAGCTGCTTCGGAAGCAGCAAATGAAGGAGTCTGGATGAAGGAGTTCATATCCGATCTAGGTGTCATACCTAGTGCATCGGGTCCAATGAAAATCTTTTGTGACAATACTGGTACAATTGCCTTAGCAAAGGAATCCAGATTTCACAAAAGAACGAAGCACATCAAAAGACGCTTCAATTCCATCCGGGATTTAGTCAAGGTGGGAGACATAGAAATTTGCAAGATACATACGGATCGGAATGTTGCAGACCCGTTGACTAAGACTCTTCCACGAGCAAAACATGATCAGCCCCAAGGCTCCATGGGTGTAAGAATCATTACTGTATAATCTAGATTATTGACTCTAGTGCAAGTGGGAGACTGAAGGAAATATGCCCTAGAGGCAATAATAAAGTTATTATTTATTTCCTTATATCATGATAAATGTTTATTATTCATGCTAGAATTGTATTAACCGGAAACATAATACTTGTGTGAATACATAGACAAACAAAAGTGTCACTAGTATGCCTCTACTTGACTAGCTCATTGATCAAAGATGGTTATGTTTCCTAGCCATTGAAATGAGTTGTCATTTGATTAACGGGATCACATCATTAGGAGAATGATGTGATTGACCTGACCCATTCCGTTAGCTTAGCACTCGATCGTTTAGTATGTTGCTATTGCTTTCTTCATGACTTATACATGTTCCTATGACTATGAGATTATGCAACTCCCGTTTACCGGAGGAACACTTTGTGTGCTACCAGACGTCACAACGTAACTGGGTGATTATAAAGGTGCTCTACAGGTGTCTCCGAAGGTACTTGTTGGGTTGGCGTATTTCGAGATTAGGATTTGTCACTCCGATTATCGGAGAGGTATCTCTGGGCCCTCTCGGTAATACACATCACTTAAGCCTTGCAAGCAGTGCAACTAATGAGTTTGTTGCGAGATGATGTATTACACAACGAGTAAATAGACTTGCCGGTAACGAGATTGAACTAGGTATTGAGATACCGACGATCGAATCTCGGGCTAGTAACATACCGATGACAAAGGAAACAACGTATGTTGTTATGCGGTCTGACCGATAAAGATCTTCATAGAATATGTGGGAGCCAATATGAGCATCCAGGTTCCGCTATTGGTTATTGACAGGAGACGTGTCTCGGTCATGTCTACATAGTTCTCGAACCCGTAGGGTCCGCACGCTTAACGTTTCGATGACAGTTATATTATGAGTTTATATGTTTTGATGTACCGAAGGTTGTTCGGAGTCCCGGATGTGATCATGGACATGACGAGGAGTCTCGAAATGGTCGAGACATAAAGATTGATATATTGGAAGCCTATGTTTGGATATCGGAAGTGTTCCGGATGAAATCGGGATTTTACCGGAGTACCGGGAGGTTACCGGAACCCCCCGGCAACATAATGGGCCTTAGTCGGCCTAGGTGGAAGAGAGGAGAGGCGGCTAGGGCTGGGCCACGCGCCCCTCCCCCTAGTCCGAATAGGACAAGGAGAAGGGGGCGGCGCCCCCCTTCCTTCTTCTCCCTCTCCTCTTTCCCCCCTCCCGGTGGGAGTAGGACTCCTCCTGGTGCGCCCCAAGGCTGGCCGCACCTCTTCCCCTTTGATCCTTTATATACGGGGGCAGGGGGGCACCCCATAGACACAACAATTGATCATTGATCTCTTAGCCGTGTGCGGTGCCCCCCTCCACCATATTACACCTTGATAATATCGTAGCGGTGCTTAGGCGAAGCACTGCGTCGGTAGAACATCATCATTGTCACCACGCCGTCGTGCTGACGAAACTCTCCCTCAACACTCGGCTGGATCAGAGTTCGAGGGACGTCATCGAGCTGAACGTGTGCTGAACTCGGAGGTGCCGTGCGTTCGGTACTTGATCGGTCGGATCGTGAAGACGTACGACTACATCAACCGCGTTGTGTTAACGCTTCCGCTTTCGGTCTACGAGGGTACGTGGACCACACTCTCCCCTCTCGTTGTTATGCATCACCATGATCTTGCGTGTGCGTAGGAATTTTTTTGAAATTACTACGTTCCCTAACACAACCATGTGCACATGAGATGGCGCGGCTACTAACGTGATCAGAATAGAGTAGGGGGTTGCTCAACCCTAGGATAGCACGTCTTCTTGGATAGCATGGATGCAGCGAGAAATCGACGGCCGCCGACCAACGAAAACGCATGCATTCCGGCGAGTCCAAATCAACAAGGCATAGAGGATTAAAAGCAAAGTGAAGCCCTTCGTGAGACTTGTAGGGGAACTGTCCAATAAAAATTTAGTTATATGCACTGAAAATGCCAATCGTTACAATGACATTCTTGGTGAATATTTTCTTGATTCAAACTGTCAAGCATAGCAATTGGGTGATTGAATCTTTATTTTTTGCGAGTTAGGTGATTAAATATTAGCGAATACAAACTTGTTCTTTGGGTTTACCAAGCCCCAACATGTCCTAGCCTACTAGTTAACAATGATAAAATTAAAGTGAAGGCAACTTAAAATCCATGACCTTACACACCGAGCATCTACTACATTACCCAAAACTGACAAATAAACAAAGCACAAGTGGTATTGCTGCTGCTGCTACTTCGTTACAAAAGCATAAAGAAAAAGAAAAGGAAACAAAAGCACATAGATATGTCCACCTGAACTGACACTCCATGATTAGCGAGCTAATTAAACTAGTTCTCAAGAAAAACGAGCTAATTAAACAAACGTTGATGGTTAATAATATACTAATGTGGCTCAGCTCCTCATCACTCATATTCATCAGTCTCCAACCAAGACTTGGCCACCACGACATTTCTTCGTCCCTTAATTAACTAGTTGCTCCATCGAATTTAATTAGCTTAATCAACTTCAATATACTCCCTTTGTTTTTTTACTCCATGTATTAAATTTGTGAAGTCAAACTCTTCAAAGTTTTGAACCAAGTGTATTGATAGTGTACCGTATGGAAATTTTGTATTCATGTGTTTTTCCTCCACTATTCTGTTTAACTAGGGAGTGTTTTTTGCTTCTCATTTATGTAGTCTTGAGGGGGTAATATTGGTGGTTGTGTGCATTCATGATGTAGAAACGCAGAGGTTACAAGAAAATGAATTCTTGGTTCATTTCAATAGAGTTGGTTCAATGCGCTAAAATTATCACAGTAAATCGTTATAAACACATTATCTGTGAAGAGTTTTTCTATTTGACTTAAATGTCTTATCAAGGCAATTGAATCGTTGGAGTATAAACTCCAAAATATCCATACCAAGCGAAAAATTAAACTTTTTCAGTAAAGGGAGTTTTTTATTAACTCATTATGTAGCATTGAGTGATACAAGCACATCAGAACACACCTGGCTTATGCATAACTAAGATGCACACAGCCGACACTAGCACGCACTCAAGGATCACATTGGCAAGGAGTAAAGTCATATAAGTCCGAAGCTATGCCAAGATGAAAAAAATAGAAGTGACCCAAACAGCGATCGACGATATACAACAACAACCATCGACACCAACAATCTTTTGATAACATAATGACTACGAGAGCATTCTTCGATAGCAACACCTTCAGGAAGGAAACGATGCATAAGCTCGTCATCTCCCACTAGTAGAAAAAGGGCCATTTGTCCCGGTTCATAAGGCCCATTTGTCCCGGTTGAGGAACCGGGACTAAAGGGTCGGTACTTAAGCCCTATACATTTAGTCCCGGTTCTTACACCAACCGGGACAGATGGGCCTCCACGTGGCCGCTGCGGCGAGCCCAGGCAGGAGGGCCTTTGTTCCCGGTTGGTAGCACCAATCGGGACCAAAAGGCATCCACACGTCAGAAGCTGGCAGGAGCTGAGGTTTTTTTTTGAAAAGGGGTGGGTTTTGGGGGTTTTGGGGGGTTAATTAAGGGTGTTAGCTAGCTAATAGAGAGAAGTGCCCTCTCTTATCTCCGTGCTTGGTTTACTAGCGCTACTGCTATGCCTAAACATGGCTTAGATTGAAGTGAAGGCAACATGTGGTGCATGTCGGAAGTAATACTAATCCTAACTTGATCAAGTTTGGATTAGTACTACTTACGACATGCACCACGTGTTGCCTTCACTTCAATCTAATCCATGTTCATTTCACCCCTGATATATAATAACTCTTCATGCTCGCATCATGCATCATCATAATAACAAGTCCTACTAATCATCATCATACAACTTCTACTCATTATTAATAACAAGTCATATGATCATCATCCTCATAGTCATCGAACCAACCCTACTTAATTGTTCTTAGCACATGATCAAGATTATTAGGTAGGACCTAAATACCCTCTTTAAGGTAAAATAGCATAAAACAATATAGGCCCTGACTCTCCATTATGGAGAATGGAGATCATCCTGTCTCCAATTCTTGCGCTTCGCTTCCTTTTGCTTCCAAGTACCTCCGTACGTTTGACCATCCATTTTGTCCAATCTTTGATTGTCATCTGTTGATCGGTTTTTGAAATCCGGTATGGACAGCTGTGATGCGTAGGATGGCCTGGTTGTAAGTTCATAACATCAACGCGACCTTTCGGAAACAGCATCAGATGAGGCACACAATCATTTGGGATTATCTGTTCAAAAACATAGTAATAACTTCGTAGTTAGCAATGTATAGTTGAGTTTTAGAAGAATTTATGCAAAATAAGTACGGATGTCGTAATAGTAAAAAAATCTTACCATTTTATCTCCATGGATGTTAACGTAGTTCAACACGTGCACTAATGGCACATATTGACCATAATGTTGAGGAGTTTGATAGTAGATATTGTAATTCTCATGATCAGTACAAAATGCGATCAGATCTGTCTACCATGTTCCGCACATTCTTTGAACAATGAAAATAAGCTGTCAATGGAAATAAGTTGTCAACTATTTTGAAATAAACAATATAAATTACTTAATAACTATGTTTGAGAAGCTCACATAGGGGAAGAATTGGAAGCGTATCAACAAGGACCCAAATGTCCAAATTGTCTTCGGCGGTGTCAGGATCACCAAGATCCATGGTGACAAGCATACCCTCATAAAAACCATACATCTCACAAAGTGCTTCCCAATTCTTGCAAACAAAATGGGTTACGCTCTCAGAATTGTACAGATTTACTTCAAAATCCATACCATGATGGGTCCTTAGGTGAATTTTCTTTGTTTCCATACTTTCATGTCTTCAAAACCCATCCTCTCCAAGACATAGCGTCTTGCATGGCATGGGATAAGATAGTCGAATTGTAAAAGATTAAAAGTACACATTGAAATAGTTGAAGTCGTGTTTAATAACGAAAAAAACACTTGTCGTCGTTGTGTACCGTTTCAACATCGAAGGTCTCCTCGAGCTTAATGCTGAAGCGCCGATCTTTGTCCAGGTGAAGGAACCTGTCGCACATACCTCGGTCGTCGTGGCACCAGTCGCACTCCCCCAGGAGACTTTCGTCGTCCGAGTACGACATTTCCTATGTTCATAATTCAAAGATTAAACTTGTACAATTAAATATATGTACACAAAAACTAAATTAGAACATTATTATTCATCACGGGTTGACTATCGGTCTGTCGAGTCTTTTCTTGAAAACTCTCAGCTCACGTGGTTTATATATTCGACCGTCGGTGATGGTAGCTCCTCCTTTCGTTCCCGAGTGCATTACACCAAATTGTCTAGCACACGGGAACGAAGGAGAAGCTACCCCCACGACAACACTCGGGATTCTTCGTCCTCTCATATATGGTGGAGACTCTCCCTCACTGATTCCTCTCTGACATTTGTGACCGTCGATGATGGTGTTGGGGAACGTAGTAATTTCAAAAAAAATCCTACGCACACGCAAGATCATGGTTATGCATAGCAACGAGAGGGGAGAGTGTCGTCCACGCACCCTCGTAGACCGTTAAGCGGAAGCGTTATTACAACACGGTTGATGTAGTCGTACGTCTTCACGATCGACCGATCCTCAGTACCGAACGTACGACACCTCCGCGTTCAGCACACGTTCAGCTCGGTGACGTCCCGCGATCTCACGGTCTAGTAGAGCTCGAGGGAGAGTTTCGTCAGCACGACGACGTGGTGACGATGTTGATGAAGCTACCGACGCAGGGCTTCGCCTAAGCACCGGTACAATATGACCGAGGTGGATTATGGTGGAGGGGGGCACCGCACACGGCTAAAAGATCAATGATCAATTGTTGTCTCCTTGGGGTGCCCTCCTGCCCCCGTATATAAAGGAGCTAGGGAGAGGCAGCCGGCCAAGGAGGAGGGTGCGCCAAGGGGGGAGTCCTACTCCCACCGGGAGTAGGACTCCTCTCCTAGTAGGAGTAGGAGAAGGGGCAAGGAGGAGAGAGAGGGGAAGGAAAGGGGGGCGCCGCCCTCCCCCCCCTCCTTGTACAATTCGGACTAGAGGGGGAGGGGCGCGCAGCCTGCCCTGGCCGCCCCTCCTCTTCTCCACCAAAGCCCATTAGGCCCAATATACTCCCCGGGGTGTTCCGGTAACCTCCGGTACTCCGGTATATGTTTGAAACCTCCCGAAACACTTCCGGTGTCCGAACATAGTCATCCAATATATCGATCTTTACGTCTCGACCATTTCGAGACTCCTTGTCATGTTCGTGATCATATCCGGGACTCCAAACTACCTTCGGTACATCAAAACACAAAAACTCATAATACCGATCGTCATAGAACTTTAAGCGTGCGGACCCTACGGGTTCGAGAACTAGGTAGACATGACCGAGACACGTCTCCGGTCAATAACCAATAGCGGAACCTGGATGCTCATATTGGTTCCTACATATTCTACGAAGATCTTTATCGGTCAAACCGCATAACAACATACGTTGTTCCCTTTGTCATCGGTATGTTACTTGCCCGAGATTCGATCGTCGGTATCTTAATACCTGGCTCAATCTCGTTACCGGCAAGTCTCTTTACTCGTTCCATAGTGCATCATCCCGTAACTAACTCATTAGTCACATTGCTTGCAAGGCTTATAGTGATGTGCATTACCGAGAGGGCCCAGAGATACCTCTCCGACAATCAGAGTGACAAATCCCACTCTCGATCTATGCCAACTCAACAAGTACCATCGGAGACACCTGTAGAGCACCTTTATAATCACCCAGTTACGTTGTGATGTTTGGTAGCACACAAAGTGTTCCTCCGGTAATCGGGAGTTGCATAATCTCATAGTCATAGGAACATGTATAAGTCATGAAGAAAGGAATAGCAGTAAACTAAACGATCAAGTGCTAAGCTAACGAAATGGGTCAAGTCAATCACATCATTCTTCTAATGATGTGATCCCATTAATCAAATGACAACTCATGTCTATGGTTAGGAAACTCAACCATCTTTGATCAACGAGCTAGTGAAGTAGAGGCATACTAGTGACACTATGTTTGTCTATGTATTCACACATGTATTATGTTTCCGGTTAATACAATTCTAGCATGAATAATAAACATTTATCATGATATGAGGAAATAAATAATAACTTTATTATTGCTTCTAGGGCATATTTCCTTCAGTCTCCCACTTGCACTAGAGTCAATAATCTAGATTACATAGTAATGATTCTAACACCCATGGAGTTTTGGTGTTGATCATGTTTTGCTCGTGGAAGAGGCTTAGTCAACGGGTCTGCAACATTCAAATCCGTATGTATCTTGCAAATCTCTATGTCTCCCACCTGGACTTGATCCTGGATGGAATTGAAGCATCTCTTGATGTGCTTGGTTCTCTTGTGAAATCTGGATTCCTTTGCCAAGGCAATTGCACCAGTATTGTCACAAAAGATTTTCATTGGACCCGATTCACTAGGTATGACACCTAGATCGGATATGAACTCCTTCATCCAGACTCCTTCATTTGCTGTTTCCGAAGAAGCTATGTACTCCGCTTCACACGTAGATCCCGCCACGACGCTTTGTTTAGAACTGCACCAACTGACAGCTCCACTGTTCAATGTAAACACGTATCCGGTTTGTGATTTAGAATCGTCTGGATCAGTGTCAAAGCTTGCATCGACGTAACCATTTATGACAAGCTCTTTGTCACCTCCATAAACGAGAAACATATCCTTAGTCCTTTTCAGGTATTTTAGGATGTTCTTGACCGCTATCCAATGATCCATTCCTGGATTACTTTGGTACCTCCATGCTAAGCTAATAGCAAGGCACACATCAGGTCTGGTACACAACATTGCATACATGATAGAGCCTATGGCTGAAGCATAGGGAACACTTTTCATTTTCTCTCTATCTTCTGCAGTGGTCGGGCATTGAGTCTGACTCAACTTCACACCTTGTAACACAGGCAAGAACCCTTTCTTTGCTTGATTGATACGTCTCCAACGTATCTGTAATTTTTGATTGTTCCATGCTATTATATATTCTGTTTTGGATGTTTAATGGGCTTTTTTATAAACTTTTATATTATTTTTGGGAATAACCTATTAACCGGAGGCCAACCCAAATTGTTGTTTTTGCCTATTTCAGTGTTTCGAAGGAAAGGAATATCAAACGGAGTCTGAACGGAATGAAACCTTCGGGAACGGGATTTTCTGAACAAACGTGATCCAGAGAACTTGGAGTGGACGTCAAGCAACCAACGAGGAAGCCACGAGGCAGGGGGCGCGCCCTCCACCCTCGTGGGCCCCTCGTGGCTCCACCGACCTACTTCTTCCTCCTATATATACCTACGTACCCCCAAACCATCGGAGAGCACCACGAAAACCTAATTCCACCGCTGCAACCTTCTGTACCCGTGAGATCCCATCTTGGGGCCTTTTCCGGCGCTCCGCCGAAGGGGGCATTGATCACAGAGGGCTTCTACATCAACACCATAGCCTCTCCGATGATGTGTGAGTAGTTTACCTCAGACCTTCGGGTCCATAGTTATTAGCTAGATGGATTCTTCTCTCTCTTTGGATCTCAATACAAAGTTCTCCTCGATTCTCTTGGAGATCTTTCGATGTAATCTTCTTTTGCGGTGTGTTTGTCGAGATCCGATGAATTGTGGGTTTATGATCCAGATTATCTATGAACAATATTTGAATCTTCTCAGAATTCTTTTATGTATGATTGGTTATCTTTGCAAGTCTCTTCGAATTATCAGTTTGCTTTGGCCTACTAGATTGATCTTTCTTGCAATGGGAGAAGTGCTTAGCTTTGGGTTCAATCTTGCGGTGCTCGATCCCAGTGACAGTAGGGGAAACGACACGTATTGTATTGTTGCCACCGAGGATAAAAAGATGGGGTTTATATCATATTGCATGAGTTTATCCCTCTACATCATGTCATCTTGCTTAAAGTGTTACTCTGTTCTTATGAACTTAATACTCTAGATGCATGCTGGATAGCGGTCGATGTGTGGAGTAATAGTAGTAGATGCAGGCAGGAGTCGGTCTACTTGTCACGGACGTGATGCCTATATACATGATCATACTTAGATATTCTCATAACTATTCTCAATTCTATCAATTGCTCGACAGTAGTTTGTTCACCCACCGTAATCTTATGCTATCTTGAGAGAAGTGCTACCTCTTGAGCACTGCGTTGGTTTTCCCTTGAAGAGGAAAGGGTGATGCAGTAAAGTAGCGTAAGTATTTCCCTCAGTTTTTGAGAACCAAGGTATCAATCCAGTAGGAGACCACGCTCGAGTCCCATGCACCTACACAAACAAATAAGAACCTCGCAACCAACGCGATAAAGGGGTTGTCAATCCCTTCACGGTCACTTATGAGAGTGAGATCTGATAGAGATGATAAGATAATATTTTTGGTATTTTTATGGTATAGAGTAAAAGTAAAGAAAGCAAGTAAATAGTAATGGAAATAAAGGGAGATTGATATGATGGAAAATAGACCCAGGGCCATAGGTTTCACTAGTGGCTTCTCTCAAGAGCATAAGTATTACGGTGGGTGAACAAATTACTGTCGAGCAATTGATAGAATTGAGCATAGTTATGAGAATATCTAGGTATGATCATGTATATAGGCATCATGTCCGTGACAAGTAGACCGAAACGATTCTGCATCTACTACTATTACTCCACACATCGACCGCTATCCAGCATGCATCTAGAGTATTAAGTTCATAAGAACAGAGTAACACTTTAAGCAAGATGACATGATGTAGAGGGATAAACTCATTCAATATGATATAAACCCCATCTTTTTATCCTCGATGGCAACAATACAATACGTGCCTTGCTGCCCCTGCTGTCACTGGGAAAGGACACCGCAAGATTGAACCCGAAGCTAAGCACTTCTCCCATTGCAAGAAAGATCAATCTAGTAGGCCAAACCAAACTGATAAATCGAAGAGACTTGCAAAGATAACTAATCATACATAAAAGAATTCAGAGAAGATTCAAATATTGTTCATAGATAACCTTGATCATAAACCCACAATTCATCGGATCTTGACAAACACACCGCAAAGAAGATTACATCGAATAGATCTCCAAGAGAATCGAGGAGAACTTTGTATTGAGATCCAAAGAGAGAGAAGAAGCCATCTAGCTAATAACTATGGACCCGAAGGTCTGAGGTAAACTACTCACACATCATCGGAGAGGCTATGGTGTTGATGTAGAAGCCCTCCGTGATCAATGCCCCCTCCGGCAGGACGCCGGAAAAGGCCCCAAGATGGGATCTCACGGGTACAGAAGGTTGCGGCGGTGGAATTAGGTTTTCGTGGTTGCCCCTGATGGTTTGGGGGACGTAGGTATATATAGGAGGAAAAAGTAGGTCGGTGGAGCCACGAGGGGCCCACGAGGGTGGAGGGCGCGCCTGGTGGGGGTGGGCGCGCCCCCCTACCTAGTGGCCTCCTCGTCTGTTGCTTGACGTCCACTCCAAGTCCTCTGGATCACGTTTGTTCCGAAAATCACGTCCCCGAAGGTTTCATTCCGTTTGGACTCCGTTTGATATTCTTTTTCTGCGAAACACTGAAATAGGCAAAAAACAGCAATTTGGGCTGGGCCTCCGGTTAATAGGTTAGTCCCAATAATAATATAAAAGTGTATAAATAAGCCCATTAAACATCCAATACAAAATATATAATAGCATGGAACAATAAAAAATTATAGATACGTTGGAGACATATCAAGCATCCCCAAGCTTAATTCCTGCTCGTCCTCGAGTAGGTAAATGATAAAAACAGAATTTTTGATGTGGAATGCTTCTTAGCATAATTCTTAATGTAAAACTTTTTATTGTGGCATGAATATTTAGATCCGAAAGATTCAAGATAAAAGTTTAATGTTGACATAAAAACAATAATACTTCAAACATGCTAACCAAGCAATTATGTCTTATCAAAATAACATAGCCAAAGAAAGCTTATCCCTACAAAATCATATAGTTAGGCTATGTTTCAATATTGTCACACAAACGTTCTCATCATGCATAACCCGGATGACAAGCCGAGAAATTGGTTCATACTTTTTAACGTGCTTCAGCATTTTCAACTCTTACGCAATACATGAGAGCAAGGCATGGATATAGCACTATGGGTGGAGTAAAGTATAATGATGGGGGTTATGAGAGAAGACAAAAAAGGTAGAAAGTCTCACATTGACGCGGCTAATCAATAGGGTATGGAGATGCCCATCAATTGATGTCAATGAGAGGAGTAGGAATTGCCATGCAACGGATGCACTGGAGCTATAAATATATGAAAGCTCAATAAAAGAAACTAAGTGGCTGTGCATCCAACTTGCTTGCTCATGAAGACCTAGGGCATTTTGAGGAAGCCCGTCATTGGAATATACAAGCCAAGTTCTATAATGAAAAATTTCCACTAGTATATGAAAGTGACAACATAGGAGACTCTCTATCATGAAGATCACGGTGCTATTTTGAAGCACAAGTGTGGAAAAAGGATAGTAACATTGTCCCTTCTCTCTTTTTCTCTCATTTTTTTGGGCCTTCTCCTTTTCTTTTCTTTGGCCTCTTTTTTTTAGTCCGGAATCTCATCCCGACTTGTGGGGGAATCATAGTCTCCATCATCCTTTCCTCACATGGGACAATGCTCTAATTATGATGATCATCACACTTTTATTATTTACAACTCAACAATTACAACTCAATACTTAGAACAAAATATGACTCTATGTGAATGCCTCCGGCGGTGTACCGGGATATGCGATGAATCAAGAGTGACATGTATGAAACATTTATGAATAGTGGCAAAATACGATGTCAACTACATGATCATGCAAAGCAATATGACAATGATGAAGCGTGTCATAATAAACGGAACGGTGGAAAGTTGCATGGCAATATATCTCAGAATGGCTATGGAAATGTCATGATAGTTAGGTATGGTGGCTGTTTTGAGGAAGATATAAGGAGGCTTATGTGTGATAGAGCGTATCATATCACGGGGTTTGGATGCACCGGCGAAGTTCGCACCAACTCTCAAGGTGAGAAAGGGCAATGCGCGGTACCGTAGAGGCTAGAAAATTGTGGAAGGTTGAGAGTGCGTATAATCCATGGACTCACATTAGTCATAAAGAACTCATATACTTATTGCAAAAGTCTATTAGCCCTCGAAGCAAAGTACTACTACGTATGCCCCTAGAGGGATAGATTGGTAGGAAAAGACCATCGCTCGTCCCCGACCGCCACTCATAAGGAAAGCAATAAAAGAACACCTATGTGTCAAGATTGTAACACAACTTTTACCATACGTGCATGCTACGGGACTTGCCAACTTTAACACAAGTATTTTTCAATTTCACAATTACTCAACTAGCACACTCTAATATTACCACCTTCATATCTCAAAACACTTATCAAGTATCTAACTTCTCATAACATTCAATGAACTCAATTTAGAAGATTAATTTGACAATTAAAGCAAATTACCATGCTGTTTAAGACTCTCAAAATAATATAAGTGAGGCATGAGAGATCAATAATTTCTATAAAATACAACCACCGCCGTGATCTAAAAGGTATAAGTGAAGCACTAGAGCAAAAACTATATAGCTCAAAAGATATAAGTGAAGCACATAGAGTATTCTATCAAATTCCGAATCATGTGTGTCTGTCTCAAAAGGTGTGTACAGAAAGGATGATTGTGGAAAACTAACAAACAAAGACTCAAATCATACAAGACGCTCCAAGCAAAACACATATCATGTGGTGAATAAAAATATAGCTCCAAGTAAATTACCGATGGTTGAGGACGAAAGAGGGGATGCCTTCTGGGGCATCCACAAGCTTTGGCTTTTTGGTGTCCTTGGATTTACCTTGGGGTGCCTTGGGCATCCCCAAGCTTAGGCTCTTGCCACTCCTTGTTCCATAATCCATCAAATCTTTTACCCAAAACTTGAAAACTTCACAACACAAAACTTAACAGAAAATCTCGTGAGCTCCGTTAGCGAAAGAAAACAAAATACCACTTCAAGGTACTGTATTGAACTCATTATTTATTTATATTGGTGTTAAACCTACTGTATTCCAACTTCTCTATGGTTTATAAACTATTTTACTAGCCATAGATTCATCAAAATAAGCAAACAACACACGAAAAACAGAATCTGTCAAAAACAGAACAGTTTGTAGTAATCTGTAACTAACGCAAACTTCTGGAACTCCAAACATTCTACCAAAATAGGACGACCTATACAATTTGTTTAATGATCTGCTGAAATTGGAATCAGTATTTTATCACGTTCTGGTGATTTTTAACAATTGTTTTTGTGAACAGAAAGTTTCTGGAATTTTCAGCAAGATCAAATAACTATCATCCAAGAAGATCCTATAGGTTTAACTTGGCACAAACACTAATTAAAACATAAAAACAAATCTAACCAGAGGCTAGATCAAAGATTTATTCCTAAACAGAAGCAAAAAGCAAAATACTAAAATTAAAATTGGGTTGCCTCCCAACAAGCGCTATCGTTTAACGCCCCTAGCTAGGCATTGATAATTTTGATGACGCTCACATCAAAGACAAGAATTAAAGCACAAAGATAGCATCATAGAACACATGATAAACACATCTAAGTCTAACATACTTCCTATGCATAGGCATTTTATAAGCAAACAAATTATCAAAACAAGCAAATACTAGCATATGCAAGGAAGAAGTGAGAAACAATAGCAATCTCAACATAACGAGAGGTAATTTAGTAACATGAAAATTTCTCCAACCATATTTCCCTCTCTCATAATAATTACATGTAGGATCATAAGAAAATTCAACAAAATAGCTATCACATAACATATTCTCAACACGATCCACATGCATGCGAAGTTGACACTCTTCCAAAATAGTGGGATCAACATTAACGAAAGTCATGACCTCTCCAAGCCCACTTTTATCAAAAATACCAAAAGATTGAACATTCTCCAAATATGTGGGATCTAAATTTGACACTCTTCCAAACCCACTTTCAATATTATTGCAAACACTATTATCAATCTCATATTCATCATGGGACTTAAATAAATTTTCAAGATCATAAGAAGAATCACCCCAATCATGATCATTGCAACAAGTAGTAGACATAGCAAAACTAGCATCCCCAAGCTTAGGGTTTTGCATATTATTAGCACAATTTACATCAATAAAATTTATAATAAAATCATTACAATCATGCTTTTTATTCAAAGATCTATCGTGAATCTCTTCATAAATTTCTTCATCACAATTTTCAGATTCACGAATTTCAAGCAAAACCTCATAAAGATAATCTAGTGCACTCAACTCACTAGCAATAGGTTCCTCATAATTGGATCTCTTAAAGAGATTAGCAAGTGGATGAGGATCCATAAACTTTAAGCAAGCAAAGATGCAAGAAAAAAAAGGTACATGGTAACACAAGCAAATAAAAGGACGAACGGAAAAAGGGCAAATAAAACGGCAAGGGTGAAGTGGGGGAGAGGAAAACGAGAGGCAAATGGCAAATAATGTAATGCGAGGGATAGGAGTTTGTGATGGGTACTTGGTATGTCTTGACTTGTGCGTAGATCTCCCCGGCAACGACGCCAGAAATCCTTCTTGCTACCTCTTGAGCACTGCGTTGGTTATCCCTTGAAGAGGAAAGGGTGATGCAGTAAAGTAGCGTAAGTATTTCCCTCAGTTTTTGAGAACCAAGCTATCAATCCATAGGAGACCACGCTCGAGTCCCAGGCACCTACACAAACAAATAAGAACCTCGCAACCAATGCGATAAAGGGGTTGTCAATCCCTTCACGGTCACTTACGAGAGTGAGATCTGATAGAGGTGATAAGATAATATTTTTGGTATTTTTATGGTAAAGAGTAAAAGTAAAGAAAGCAAGTAAATAGTAATGGAAATAATGGGAGATTGATATGATGGAAAATAGACCCGGGGGCCATAGGTTCCACTAGTGGCTTCTCTCAAGAGCATAAGTATTACGGTGGGTGAACAAATTACTGTCGAGCAATTAATAGAGTTGAGCATAGTTATGAGAATATCTAGGTATGATCATGTATATAGGCATCACGTCCGTGACAAGTAGACTGAAACGATTCTGCATCTACTACTATTACTCCACACATCGACCGCTATCCAACATGCATCTAGAGTATTAAGTTCATAAGAACAGAGTAACGCTTTAAGCAAGATGACATGATGTAGAGGGATAAACTCATGCAATATGATATAAACCCCATCTTTTTATCCTCGATGGCAACAATACAATACGTGCCTTGCTGCCCCTGCTGTCACTGGGAAAGGACACCGCAAGATTGAACCCAAAGCTAAGCACTTCTCCCATTGGAAGAAAGATCAATCTAGTAGGCCAAACCAAACTGATAATTCGAAGAGACTTGCAAAGATAACCAATCATACATAAAAGAATTCAGAGAAGATTCAAATATTGTTCATAGATAATCTTGATCATAAACCCACAATTCATCGGATCTTGACAAACACACCGCAAAAGAAGATTACATCGAATAGATCTCCAAGAGAATCGAGGAGAACTTTGTATTGAGATCCAAAGAGAGAGAAGAAGCCATCTAGCTAATAACTATGGACCCGAAGGTCTGAGGTAAACTACACACATCATTGGAGAGGCTATGGTGTTGATGTAGAAGCCCTCCGTGATCAATGCCCCCTCCAGCAGGACGCCGGAAAAGGCCCCAAGATGGGATCTCACGGGTACAGAAGGTCGCGGCGGTGGAATTAGGTTTTCGTGGTTGCCCCTGATGGTTTGGGGGTACGTAGGTATATATAGGAGGAAGAAGTAGGTCGGTGGAGCCACGAGGGGCCCACGAGGGTGGAGGGCTCACCTGGTGGGGGTGGGCGCCCCCCCTACCTCGTGGCCTCCTCGTATGTTGCTTGATGTCCACTCCAAGTCCTCTAGATCACGTTTTTCCAAAAATCTTGTTCCCGAAGGTTTCATTCCGTTTGATATTCTTTTTCTGCGAAACACTGAAATAGGCAAAAAACAACAATTTGGGCTGGGCCTCCGGTTAATAGGTTAGCCCCAAAAATAATATAAAAGTGTATAAATAAGCCCATTAAACATCCAATACAGAATATATAATAGCATGGAACAATCAAAAATTATAGATACATTGGAGACGTATCAAGAAGCCACTAGTGAAACCTATGGCCCCCGGGTCTATTCTCTATCATATTAATCTACCGTTATTTCTATTACCGTTTATTTTACTATCTTTACTTTTAATCTTTATCATAAAAATACCAAAAATATTATCTTATCATCTCTATCAGATCTCACTTTTGCAAGTGGCCGTGAAGGGATTGAAAACCCTTTATCGCGTTGGTTGCAAGGTTCTTATTTGTTTGTGTAGGTACGAGGGACTTGAGCGTGGTCTCCTACTGGATTGATACCTTGGTTCACAAAAACTGAGGGAAATACTTACGCTACTTTACTGCATCACCCTTTCCTCTTCAAGGGAAAAACCAACGCAGTGCTCAAGAGGTAGCAAGAAGGATTTCTGGCGCCATTGCCGGGGAGTCTACGCACAATTCAACATACCAAGTACCCATCACAAACTCTTATCCCTCGCATTACATTATTTGCCATTTGCCCCTCGTTTCCCTCTCCCCCACTTCACCCTTACCGTTTTATTCGCCTTCTTCCCATATGTCTTTTTGTTTGTGTTTCCATGTGCCTTCTATTTGCTTGCATCTTTGCTTGGTAAAAATCTATTGATATGGATCCACTTAAAGTGTTCTACTTGGATCATCTTTGATCCTTATGCGCTCGTGCTGAAACCCCAACTAGCCTAGTTGATGGGAAATCTTTAGATGAGCATGCTCATTTTCTGCATCATCGTTTGTCTGAAAAAGGGAAACTCTTATGGAATCAAATAAATAGATTGTTGTGTTATGCTTGGAATCTTTGTGAAATTCATGATTTTACTTGTTGCTCTAAGAACCCTAAAAAACACCTCCCCTACCTATGTGAGTTTAATGATAATGAAATCTTATCTTCTTATGCAAAGGGTGTTTATAGTTACGACGATATCGAACAAATTGAAGAATTTGTTGCTTTTAAGGCTGCTTATGAAGTTGCTTCTTTGATTGAAAAGTATGATACTACTCTCTACGAATCTGAAAATTTTGACATACTTAAATATTGCTATAAAAACTATGCTCATAATGTCTATGTCAAAGAATTTATTGAGAGAATGACCGTTGCTTTGGAAGAAAATAATGATATGCATGAATCTATAGATAATTATGATTCCAATGATTTGATTGAAATATCCCTTGGTGAACATGATGCTTGCTATTCTTGTGGCCATGATGCCAATATTTATGAAGATGAATTTGCTGTAGTTCCTTATGTTAAACATGAGATCGTTGCTATTGCACCCATACTTGGTAGTTCCTTCGATGAAAATCATGATTGCAATGATGTTATTATAAACTCTCTTAATGCCAATTGTGTTAATAATATGCAAAACCCTAAGCTTGGGGATGCTAGTCTTTCTATGTCTACTATTTGTTGCAATGATCATGATTGGGGTGATTCTTCTTATGGTCTTGAAAATTTATTTAAGCCTCATGATCAATATGAGATTGGTAATAATGTTTGCAATAATATTGAAAGTGGGTTTGGAAGAGTGTCAACTTTAGATCCCACATATTTGGAGAATGTTCAATCTTATGAAGTTTTTGATAAAAGTGGGTTTGGAGAGGTCATGACTTTAGTTAATCATAATCCCACTATTTTGGAAGAGTGTCAACTTTGCATACATGTGGATCGTGTTAAGAATATGTTTTGTGATAGCTATATTGTTGAATTTGCTTATGATCCTACATGTAATTATTATGAGAGAGGAAAATATGGTTGTAGAAATTTTCATGTTACTAAATTACCTCTCGTTATGTTGAGTTTGCTATTGTTTCTTTCCGCTTCCTTGCATATGCTAGTTTTTGCTTGCCTTGATAATCTATTTGCCTATAAGATGCCTATTCATAGGAACTATGTTAGACTTAGATGTGTTTTCCATATGCTATATGATGCTCTCTTTGTGCTTCAATTCTTGTCTTTCATGTGAGCATCATCGGAATTATCAATGCCTAGCTAGGGGAGTTAAACGATAGCGCTTGTTGGGAGGCAACCCAATTTTATTTTAATTTATTGATTTTTATTTCTGTTTAGTAATAAATGATCTTTGATCTAGCCTCTGGTTAGATGTGTTTTTATGTTTTAATTAGTGTTTGTGCCAAGTTAAACCTATAAGATCTTCTTGGATGATAATTATTTGGTCTTGCAGAAAATTCCAGAAACTTTCTGTTCACGAAAACAATTGTTTAAAATCACCAGAACGTGATAAAATACTGATTCCAATTGAAGTAGATTAATAAACAAATTATCTAGGTCTTCCTATTTTGGTAGATTTTTCTGAGTTCCAGAAGTTTGCGTTTGATACAAATTACTACAGACTGTTCTGTTTTTGACAGATTCTGTTTTCCGCGTGTTGTTTGCTTATTTTGATGAATCTATGGCTAATAAAAAGAGCTTATAAACTATAGAGAATTTGGAATACAGTAGGTTTAACACCAATATAAATAAAGAATGAGTTCATTACAGTACCTTGAAGTGGTGTTTTGTTTTCTTTCGCTAACGGAGCTCACGAGATTTTCTGTTGAGTTTTATGTTGTGAAGTTTTCAAGTTTTGGGTAAAGATTTGATGGACTTTGGAACAAGGATTGGAAAGAGCCTAAGCTTGGGGATGCCCAAGGCACCCCAAGGTAAAATTCAAGGACAACCAAAATCCTAAGCTTGGGGATGCCCCGGAAGGCATCCCCTCTTTCATCCTCATCTATCAGTAACTTTACTTGGGGCTATATTTTTATTCACCACATGATATGTGTTTTGCTTGGAGCGTCTTGTATGATTTGAGTATTTGCTTTTTAGTTTACCACAATCATCCTTGCTGTACACACCTTTTGAGAGAGACACACATGATTCGGAATTTGTTAGAATACTCTATGTGCTTCACTTATATCTTTTGAGCTATATAGTTTTTGCTCTAGTGCTTTACTTATACCTTTTAGAGCACGGTGGTGGTTTTTATTTTATAGAAATTATTGATCTCTCATGATTCACTTATATTATTTTGAGAGTCTTAAACAGCATGGTAATTTGCTTCAATTGTGAAATTAATCCGAATGTGATAGGCATCCAAGATGAGCATAATAAAAACTTCCATATTGAGTTCATTGAATATCATGAGAAGTTTGATACTTGATAAGTGTTTTGAGATATAAAGGTGATAATATTAGAGTGTGCTAGTTGAGTAATTGTGAAATTGGGAAATACTTGTGTTAAGGTTGGCAAGTCCCGTAGCATGCACGTATGGTAAAAGTTGTGTGACAATTTTGACATATAAGGTGTTCTTTTATTGCTTTCCTTATGAGTGGCGGTCGGGGACGAGCGATGGTCTTTTCCTACCAATCTATCCCTCTAGGGGCATGCGTAATAGTACTTTGCTTCGAGGGCTAATAAACTTTTGCAATAAGTATATGAGTTCTTTATGACTAATGTGAGTCCATGGATCATACGCACTCTCAACCTTCCACAATTTTCTAGCTTCTACGGTACCGTGCATTGCCCTTTCTCTCCTTGAGAGTTGGTGCAAACTTCGCCGGTGCATCCAAACCCCGTGATATGATACGCTCTATCACACATAAACCTCCTTATATCTTCCTCAAAACAGCCACCATACCTACCTATCATGGCATTTCCATAGCCATTCCGAGATATATTGCCATGTAACTTTCCACCGTTCCGTTTATTATGACACGCTCCATCATTGTCATATTGCTTTGCATGATCATTTAGTTGACATCGTATTTGTGGCAAAACCACCATTCATAATTTTTTTCATACATGTCACTCTTGATTCATTGCATATCCCGGTACACCGCCGGAGGCATTCACATAGAGTCATATTTTGTTCTAAGTATTGAATTGTAATTCTTGAGTTGTAAGTAATAAAAGTGTGATGATCATCATTATTAGAGCATCGTCCCATGTGAGGAAAGGATGATGGAGACTATGATTCCCTCACAAGTCGGGATGAGATTCCGGACTAAATTTAAAAAAAAAGAGAAGGAGAAGAGGCCAAAAAAAGATAAGGCCCAAAAAATGAGAGAAAAAGAGAGAAGGGACAATGTTACTATCCTTTTCCACACTTGTGCTTCAAAGTAGCACCGTGATCTTCATGATAGAGAGTCTCCTATGTTGTCACTTTCATATACTAGTGGGAATTTTTCATTATAGAACTTGGCTTGTATATTCCAATGATGGGCTTCCTCAAAATGCCCTGGGTCTTCGTGAGCAAGCAAGTTGGATGCACACCCACTTAGTTTCTGTTGTTGAGCTTTCATATATTTATAGCTCTAGTGCATCCGTTGCATGGCAATCCCTACTCCTCTCATTGACATCAATTGATGGGCATCTCCATAGCCTATTGATTAGCCGCGTCAATGTGAGACTTTCTACCTTTTTGTCTTCTCACATAACCCCCGTCATTATACTTTATTCCACTCATAGTGCTATATCCATGGCGTGCGCTCATGTATTGTGTAAGGGTTGAAAAGGCTGAAGCGCGTTAAAAAGTATGAACCAATTGCTCGGCTTGTCATCGGGGTTATGCATGATGAGAACATTTTGTGTGACGAAATTGAAACATGGCCTAACTATATGATTTTGTAGGGATAAGCTTTCTTTGGCTATGTTATTTTGATAAGACATAATTGCTTGATTAGCATGTTTGAAGTATTATTGTTTTTATGTCAACATTAAACTTTTATCTTGAATCTTTCAGATCTAAATATTCATGCCACAATAAAAATAATTACATTGGAAATTATGCTAAGAAGCATTCCACATCAAAAATTCTGTTTTTATCATTTACCTACTCGAAGACGAGCAGGAATTAAGCTTGGGGATGTTTGATACGTCTCCAACGTATCTATAATTTTTGATTGTTTCATGATATTATATATTCTGTTTTGGATGTTTAATGGGCTTATTTATAAACTTTTATATTACTTTTGGGATAACCTATTAACCGGAGGCCCAGCCCAAATTGTTGTTTTTTGCCTATTTCAGTGTTTCGAAGGAAAGGAATATCAAACGGAGTCCAAACGGAATGAAACCTTCGGGAACGGGATTTTCTGAACAAACGTGATCCAGAGGACTTGGAGTGGACGTCAAGCAACCAATGAGGAAGCCACGAGGCAGGGGGCACGCCTACCCCCTGGGCGCGCCCTCCACCCTTGTGGGCCCCTCGTGGCTCCACCGACCTACTTCTTCCTCCTATATATACCTACGTACCCCCAAACCATCGGAGAGCACCACGAAAACATAATTCCACCGCCGCAACCTTCTGTACCCGTGAGATCCCATCTTGGGGCCTTTTCCGGCGCTCCGCCGGAGGGGGCATTGATCACGGAGGGCTTCTACATCAACACTATAGCCTCTCCGATGATGTGTGAGTAGTTTACCTCAGACCTTCGGGTCCATAGTTATTAGCTAGATGGCTTCTTCTCTCTCTTTGGATCTCAATACAAAGTTCTCCTCGATTCTCTTGGAGATCTATTCGATGTAATCTTCTTTTGCGGTGTGTTTGTCGAGATCCGATGAATTGTAGGTTTATGATCCAGATTATCTATGAACAATATTTGAATCTTCTCTGAATTCTTATTTTTTTGACTATGAACGATAGTGGGAGAGGCTCCCACTGACTTTGTATTACTCACAAACCAGTTACATCAGGTGTTACAGGTGGGTGTTAGTGGCCCCCCCGGCCGTAGCCTTGAACTAAACAAACGGCTCACAGGCCTTGTATATAGGTAGTTAAGAAAGGGCGAAGCCCCTCTTTACAATTGTGCACTAGAAGACTCAAAAGGTCTTTGAATCTAGCCAGCCATGAACGGAAAGAATGCGGGACCCCTCTGAAGTGCTCATTGTTCCTCTCAATCCACAGGCTCCACGCAGCCATCAAGAAAATGTCCATAAAAAGTGGTGCCATCATGCAGCAATGAAAGTCTGTTCCCCGACGCGGGCCATCGCATGCCAACCTTCTCCCAACAGCTCCGGCTAAAAGGGCAGAGGAAAAAGAGGTGCTCGACGGTTTCCTCCGGGGGGTTTTGGCAAAGCATACAAGCGTAGTTATGGCCTGCAACAACGTAGTGCCTACGTCTCAGCATGCCTCTCGTGTTTAAGCGGTCCACAAGCAGCAACCACCCAAACATTTTGAACTTGATTGGACTTCTAGCTTTCCAAAGCCAGGAGAAGGCAGCGTCAGCAGTCGTCTCTCTGAAGCAGTGATCATAGAATTTCTTGGAGGAGAAGCCACCCCCAAGAGTGCATTCCCAGGTGTCCTTGCAATCCCTTTCCAGGAGCACATGCATCGATCCTTGGTGGATTGCTCTGAACTCATCTCTTGCCTGAGCAGATAGAGGCAGATGGAAGAGGACTCCCGGGTCCGTAGCAGTGAGTACATTAGCCACAGATTCATCCTCATTCGGGTAGAAGGAGAATGCCCTAGGGTAGAGCTCCTCAAGGGGGCATCTTGCTCATTGACAAACCATGCGTCTTTCCAGAAGAGCGAGGAGGATCCGTCCCGAAGGGTGACTCTGGTGATCCCTCGAAAGACATCGCTGAGTTGCATGACATCACGCCACCAGAAAGAGCCAACAGGGGCAACTGCATGCGGGACTTTGCCAGAGTAATATGTATCCCAGATCAAGTTCACCCACTGTACATCCTCATGGTTGTAGAACTTAAACATGTGTTTAAGCAAGAGGGCCATATTTTGTGTTTTTATGTCAATGACTCCAAGCCCTCCCTTGCGTTTTGGCCTACAAACCAACTCCCAAGCTGCCAACAAGTTGTTTTTGACCCCGTCTTCAGAATTCTTGGCCCAGAGACAGTATCTTCGCAGTTTATCAAGGTGCTCAATTACTTTAGGGTGTAATTTGATTGTGCACATGGCATAGATGATCATCGAAGTAACGGCTGAGTTGACCAGGCTAAGTTTGGCTCCTGGCGACATGAGGGACAGTGCTATGGACATCTTCTGTTCCACACCGTGTACAAGCGGCATGAGGTCAAGCAAAGTTGGCCTCGTTGTACCCATCGGGAGACCCAGGTAGGTGAACGGGAGCGAGCCAACTGAGCAACCAAAGACCCACGCCAGATCCATAGCACGCCGGTGATCAATGTTGATGGGAATCAATGTAGATTTATGGAAGTTGATTTTCAGCCCAACTGAGGCTGCATAATCCTCCAGGATGAGCTTCATACTAGCAGCTTGTTCGGGGCAGGCAGGCATCACTAGAATTGTGTCGTCGGCGTACTGAACCACTGGAAAGTCACCATTACGGTTGCAAGGAATTGGCAGGTCAATTAGGCGCCAACGAAAAGCATCATTGATGGCAGCTTGGAGGAGGTCCGCAGCGAGGACAAAAATCAGTGGTGAAAGAGGATCACCTTGACGCACTCCACACTTGCACTGAAACTTTCTGCCAGGAACTCCATTAAGGAGGACCGAAGAGACACCAGAACCAAATATAGTTTCCATCCATCCCAGCCACTTGTCATCAAAACCCATATGCCGCATGATCTCTAGCATGGGGGCGTGTTCAATTGTGTCGAAAGCTTTCGCGAAATCAAGTTTAAGAAGCATGATCTCACGCGAGGAAGCCTGACATTGATGAATATATTCGAATGTCCATGCCAAGCAGTCTTGGATGGTCATCCCCTTAATGAAGCCGTACTGATTCCTGTGAATGATTTTCAGAATAACTTTCTGAAGGCGATTAGCCAAAAAAATTGTGACTATTTTCAGGCAGCAGTTAAGCAAGGTTATAGGTCTGTAGTCATTGGCAGTCTCAGGAAATGATATTTTCGGGATCAAGGTAATGTATCCTTCACTGATACTGGTGATATCAAGATTACCTTCATGGAAGTCTCGGCACATCTTGTATCCTCTTTGATGATCTGCCAACAACTCTTAAGAAAGCAACCGTTGAATCCATCCGGACCAGGAGCCCTGTCGGCCAGCATTTCTTTAACCACTGCGTCAATTTCCTCATTCAAGAAGGGGGCTGACAGTTCAGCTAAACCATCAATCCTCTTAATGACTCGCGTGAGGTCAAATCGCATATTAGAAGGCTTAGAAGAACCCAAGCGTTCTTTATAGGTTTTGTATAAAACCCCTTCTTTGCCAACATGATCACTGACCACAGCATCTCCATCACGTAAACTTGCAGTAGAATTGTGTCTGAACCTCTCAGTTGCAAGTGATTGAAAGAGTTTAGTGTTTTCGTCAGCAAATCTGAAGTATCTGATAGTGCATCTCTTCCTCCAATATTCATTCTGATATTTGAGCAGTGTGTTCAGATGCAGCTTCAAGATACGCCTGAAGTTTGTTTCTTGGACGAAGAGCGGTCGCTTGTCTTCAAGATCATCAAGTTGAGTAAGAGCCTCGTTACTATTATGGATCATGGTTTTCATTGCCGAGAGCCCTCGACTCCAGTGCTTGAGATCATAACGCGGCAGCTTGAGCTTTTTGCAGATAAGCGCAGCAGAATTAGGAGCATGGCATGGCTTGGACCAAGAGCTAGCAACCACGTCATGGAAGCCGGTGTGATTAACCCAAAAGTTTTCAAAACGAAACAATTTAGACTTTGGGATTTTGGACTCAATGGCGACCACACACGGGATATGATCAGAGACAGGTTATCTTTGCAAGTCTCTTCGAATTATCAGTTTGGTTTGGCCTACTAGATTGATCTTTCTTGCAATGGGAGAAGTGCTTAGCTTTGGGTTCAATCTTGCGGTGCTCGATCCCAGTGACAGTAGGGCAAACGACACGTATTGTATTGTTGCCATCGAGGATAAAAAGATGGGGTTTATATCATATTGCATGAGTTTATCCCTCTACATCATGTCATCTTGCTTAAAGCGTTACTCTGTTCTTATGAACTTAATACTCTAGATGCATGTTGGATAGCGGTCGATGTGTGGAGTAATAGTACTAGATGCAGGCAGGATTCGGTCTACTTGTCACGGACATGATGCCTATATACATGATCATACCTAGATATTCTCATAACTATGCTCAGTTCTATCAATTGCTCGACAGTAATTTGTTCACCCACTGTAATACTTATGCTATCTTGAGAGAAGCCACTAGTGAAACCTAGGGCCCCCGGGTCTATTCTCTATCATATTAATCTACCGTTATTTCTATTACCGTTTATTTTGCTATCTTTACTTTTAATATTTATCATAAAAATACCAAAAATATTATCTTATCATCTCTAACAGATCTCACTTTTGCAAGTGGCCGTGAAGGGATTGACAACCCCTTTATCGTGTTGGTTGCGAGGTTCTTATTCGTTTGTGTAGGTACGAGGGACTTGAGCGTGGTCTCCTACTGGATTAATACCTTGGTTCCCAAAAACTGAGGAAATACTTACGCTACTTTACTGCATCACCCTTTCCTCTTCAAGGGAAAAACCAACGCAGTGCTCAAGAGGCAGCATTGATCCATTTTGAACTTTTTCAAAACTTTGTCAAGGTATGCGCTTTGTGAAAGTCCAATTAAGCGTCTTGATGTATCTCTATAGATCTTGATGCCCAATATGTACGCAGCTTCACCGAGGTCTTTCATTGAAAAACTCTTATTCAAGTATCCTTTTATGCTATCCAGAAATTCTATGTCATCCACATATAATATTAGAAATGCTACAGAGCTCCCACTCACTTTCTTGTAAATACAGGCTTCTCCAAAAGTCTGTATAAAACCATATGCTTTGATCACACTATCAAAACGTTTATTCCTACTCCGAGAGGCTTGCACCAGTCCATAAATGGATCGCTGGAGCTTGCACACTTTGTTAGCTCCCTTTGGATCGACAAAACCTTCCGGTTGCATCATATACAAATCTTCTTCCAGAAATCCATTCAGGAATGCAGTTTTGACATCCATTTGCCAAATTTCATAATCATAAAATGCGGCAATTGCTAACATGATTCGGACAGACTTAAGCATCGCTACGGGTGAGAACGTCTCATCGTAGTCAACTCCTTGAACTTGTCGAAAACCTTTCGCAACAAGTCGAGCTTTGTAGACAGTAACATTACCGTCAGCGTCAGTCTTGTTCTTGAAAATCCATTTATTCTCTATGGCTTGCCGATCATCGGGCAAGTCAACCAAAGTCCACACTTTGTTTTCATACATGGATCCCATCTCGGATTTCATGGCCTCAAGCCATTTTGCGGAATCTGGGCTCACCATCGCTTCTTCATAGTTCGTATGTTCGCCTTGGTCAAGTAACATGACCTCCAGAATAGGATTACCGTACCACTCTGGTGCGGATATTACTTTGCTTGACCTACGAGGTTCAGTAGTAACTTGATCTGAAGTTTCATGATCAATATAATTAGCTTCCTCACTAATTGGTCTAGGTGTCACAGGAACCTGTTTCTGTGATGAACTACTTTCCAATAAGGGAGCAGGTACAGTTACCTCATCAAGTTCTACTTTCCTCCCACTCACTTCTTTTGAGAGAAACTCCTTCTCTAGAAAGGATCCATTCTTAGCAACAAATGTCTTGCCTTCGGATCTGTGATAGAAGGTGTACCCAACAGTTTCCTTTGGGTATCCTATGAAGACACATTTCTCTGATTTGGGTTCGAGCTTATCAGGTTGAAGCTTTTTCACATAAGCATCACAGCCCCAAACATTAAGAAACGACATCTTTGGTTTCTTGCCAAACCACAGTTCATAAGGCGTCGTCTCAACGGATTTCGATGGTGCCCTATTTAACGTGAATGCAGCCGTCTCTAAAGCATAACCCCAAAATGATAGCGGTAAATCAGTAAGAGACATCATAGATCACACCATATCTAGTACGATTACGACGTTCGGACACACCATTTCGCTGTGGTGTTCCGGGTGGTGTGAGTTGCAAAACTATTCCGCATTGTTTGAAATGTAGACCAAACTCGTAACTCAAATATTCTCCTCCACGCTCAGATCGTAGAAACTTTATTTTCTTGTTACGATGAGTTTCCACTTCACTCTGAAATTCTTTGAACTTTTCAAATGTTTCAGAGTTATGTTTCATTAAGTAGATATAACCATATCTGCTCAAATCATCTGTGAAGGTGAGAAAATAACGATACCCGCCGCGAGCCTCAATATTCATCGGTCCACATACATCAGTATGTATGATCTCCAACAAATCTGTTGCTCGCTCCATTGTTCCGGAGAACGGCGTTTTAGTCATCTTGCCCATGACGCATGGTTCGCACGTACCAAGTGATTCATAATCAAGTGATTCCAAAAGTCCATCAGTATGGAATTTCTTCATGCGCTTTACACCAAGATGACCTAAACGGCAGTGCCACAAATAAGTTGCACTATCATTATCAACTCTGTATCTTTTGGCTTCAATATTATGAATATGTGTATCACTACTATCGAGATTTAATAAAAATAGACCACTCATCAAGGGTGCATGACCATAAAAGATATTACTCATATAAATAGAACAACCATTATTCTCTGATTTAAATGAATAACCGTCTCGCATCAAAAGAGACCCAGATATAATGTTCATGCTTAACGCTGGCACCAAATAACAATTATTCAGGTCTAATACTAATCCCGAAGGTAGATGTAGAGGTAGCGTGCCGACCGCGATCACACGACTTTGGAACCATTTCCCACGCGCATCGTCACCTTGTCCTTAGCCAATCTTCGCTTAATCCGTAGTCCCTGTTTCGAGTTGCAAATATTAGCAACAAACCAGTATAAAATACCCAGGTGCTACTGCGAGCATTAGTAAGGTACACATCAATAACATGTATATCACAGATACCTTTGTTCACCTTGCCATCCTTCTTATCCGCCAAATACTTGGGGCAGTTCCGCTTCCAGTGACCAGTCTGTTTGCAGTAGAAGCACTCAGTCTCAGGCTTAGGTCCAGACTTGGGTTTCTTCTCCTGAGTAGCAACTTGTTTGTTGTTCTTCTTGAAGTTGCCCTTCTTCTTCCCTTTACCCTTTTTCTTGAAACTGGTGGTCTTATTGACCATCAACACTTTATGCTCTTTCTTGATTTCTACCTCCGCAGCCTTTAGCATTGCGAAGAGCTCGGGAATTGTCTTATCCATCCCTTGCATATTATAGTTCGTCACAAAGCTCTTGTAGCTTGGTGGCAGTGATTGAAGAATTCTGTCAATGACACTATCATCCGGAAGATTAACTCCCAGTTGAATCAAGTGGTTATTATACCCAGACATTTTGAGTATATGTTCACTGACAGAACTATTCTCCTCCATCTTACATTTGTAGATCTTATTGGAGACTTCATATCTCTCAATCCGGGCATTTGCTTGAAATATTAACTTCAACTCCTGGAACATCTCATATGCTCCATGACGTCCAAAACATCGTTGAAGTCCCGGTTCTAAGCCGTAAAGCATGGCACACTGAACTATCGAGTAGTCATCATCTTTAATCTGCCAAACGTTCTTAACGTCGTTAGTTGCATCTGCAGCAGGCCTGGCACCCAAGATCATGGTGATGCATAGCAACGAGAGGGGAGAGTGTCGTCCACGTACCCTCGCAGACCGTTAAGCGGAAGCGTTATTACAACGCGGTTGATGTAGTCGTACGTCTTCACGATCGACCGATCCTCAGTACCGAACGTACGGCACCTCTGCGTTCAGCACACGTTCAGCTCGGTGACGTCCCACGATCTCATGATCCAGTAGAGATCGAGGGAGAGTTTCGTCAGCACGACGGCGTGGTGACGATGTTGATGAAGCTACCGACGCAGGGCTTCGCCTAAACACCGTTACGATATGACCGAGGTGGATTATGATGGAGGGGGGCACCACACACGGCTAAAAGATCAATGACCAATTGTTCTCTACTTGGGGTGCCCCCTGCCCCCGTATATAAAGGAGCTAGGGGGGAGGTGGCCGGCCAAGGAGGAGGGCGCACCAAGGGGGGAGTCCTACTCCCACCGGGAGTAGGACTCCTCTTTTCCTAGTAGGAGTAGGAGAAGGGGGATGAGGAGAGAGAGGGGAAGGAAAGGGGGGCGCCGCCCCCCCCCCCCTCCTTGTACAATTCGGACTAGAGGGGGAGGGGCGCGCAGCCTGCCCTGGCCGCCCCTCCTCTTCTCCACTAAGGCCCATTAGGCCCAATATACTCCCCGGGGGGTTCCGGTAACCCCCCGGTGCTCCGGTATATGTCCGAAACCTCCCGAAACACTTCCGGTGTCCGAACATAGTCATCCAATATATTGATCTTTACGTCTCGACCATTTCAAGACTCCTCGTCATGTCCATGATCATATTCGGGACTCTGAACTACCTTCGGTACATCAAAACACAAAAACTCATAATACCGATCATCACAGAACTTTAAGCGTGCGGACCCTACGGGTTCGAGAACTATGTAGACATGACCGAGACACGTCTCCGGTCAATAACCAATAGTGGAACCTGGATGCTCATATTGGTTCCTACATATTCTACGAAGATCTTTATCGGTCAAACCGCATAAAAACATACGTTGTTCCCTTTGTCATCGGTATGTTACTTGCCCGAGATTCGATCGTCGGTATCTTAATACCTAGCTCAATCTCGTTACTGGCAAATCTCTTTACTCGTTCCATAGTGCATCATCCCGTAACTAACTCATTAGTCACATTGCTTGCAAGGCTTATAGTGATGTGCATTACCGAGAGGGCCCAGAGATACCTCTCTGACAATCGGAGTGACAAATCCCAATCTCGATCTATGCCAATGTTGGGGGACGTAGTAATTTCAAAAAAAATCCTACGCACACACATGATCATGGTGATGCATAGCAACGAGAGGGGAGCGGTTGATGTAGTCGTACGTCTTCACGATCCGACCGATCCAAGTACCGAACGTATGGCACCTCCAAGTTCAGCACACGTTCAGCTCGATGACGTCCCGCGAACTCCGATCCAGCAGAGCTTCACGGGAGAGTTCCGTCAGCACGATGGCGTGATGACGGTGATGATGTTGCTACCGACGTAGGGCTTCGCCTAAGCACCGCTACGATATGACCGAGGTGGAATATGGTGGAGGGGGCACCGCACACGGCTAAGAGATCAAGAGATCAATTGTTGTGTCTATGGGGTGCCCCTTGGCCACGTATATAAAGGATGGAGGGAGGAGGAGGCCGGCCCTCACAGGGCGCGCCCAAGTGTGGAGTCCTACTAGGACTCCCTAGTCCTAGTAGGATTCCTCCTCCCACATGGAATAGGAAAAAGGGAAGGGAGAAGGAGAAGGAAGGAAGGGGGCGCTCCCCCTCCCTAGTCCAATTCGGACAAGTCCATGGGGAGGGGTGCGGCCACCCTTTGAGGCCTTTCTCTCCTTTCCCGTATGGCCCATTAAGGACCAATACGGATTCCCGTAACTCTCCGGTACTCCGAAAAATACCCGAATCACTCGGAACCTTTCCGATGTCCGAACATAGTTGTTCAATATATCGATCTTTACGTATCGACCATTTCGAGACTCCTCGTCATGTCCCCGATATCATCCGGGACTCCGAACTACCTTCGGTACATCAAACCACATAAACTCATAATACAAATCGTCACCGAACGTTAAGCGTGCGGACCCTACGGGTTCGAGAACTATGTAGACATGATCGAGACACGTCTCCAGTCAATAACCAATAGCGGAACCTGGATGCTCATATTGGCTCCCACATATTCTACGAAGATATTTATCGGTCAAACCGCATAACAACATACGTTGTTCCCTTTGTCATCAGTATGTTACTTGCCCGAGATTCGATCGTCAGTATCTCAATACCTAGTTCAATCTCGTTACCGGCAAGTCTCTTTACTCGTTACGTAATGCATTATCCCGCAACTAACTCATTAGTCACATTGCTTGCAAGGCTTATAGTGATGTGCATTACCGAGAGGGCCCAGAGATACCTCTTCGACAATTGGAGTGACAAATCCTAATCTCGAAATACGCCAACTCAACAAGTACCTTCGGAGACACCTGTAGAGCACCTTTATAATCACCCAGTTACGTTGTGACGTTTGGTAGCACACAAAGTGTTCCTCCGGTATTCGGGAGTTGCATAATCTCATAGTCATAGGAACATGTATAAGTCATGAAGAAAGCAATAGCAAACGATCAAGTGCTAAGCTAACGGAATGGGTCAAGTCAATCACGTCATTCTCCTAATGATGTGATCCCGTTAATCAAATGACAACTCATGTCCATGGCTAGGAAACTCAACCATCTTTGATCAACGAGCTAGCCAAGTAGAGGCATACTAGTGACACTATGTTTGTCTATGTATTCACACATGTATTATGTTTCCGGTTAATACAATTCTAGCATGAATAATAAACATTTATCATGATATAAGGAAATAAATAATAACTTTATTATTGCCTCTAGGGCATATTTCCTTCAGCCAACTCAACAAGTACCATCGAAGACACCTGTAGAGCACCTTTATAATTACCCAGTTACGTTGTGACGTGTGGTAGCACACAAAGTGTTCCTCTGGTAATCAGGAGTTGCATAATCTCATAGTCATAGGAACATGTATAAGTCATGAAGAAAGCAATAGCAGTAAACTAAACAATCAAGTGCTAAGCTAACGGAATGGGTCAAGTCAATCACATCATTCTTCTAATGATGTGATCCCGTTAATCAAATGACAACTCATGTCTATGGTTAGGAAACTCAACCATCTTTGATCAACGAGCTAGTCAAGTAGAGTCATACTAGTGACACTATGTTTGTCTATGTATTCACACATGTATTATGTTTCCGGTTAATACAATTCTAGCATGAATAATAAACATTTATCATGATATGAGGAAATAAATAATAACTTTATTATTGCCTCTAGGGCATATTTCCTTCAGATGGTAGCTCCTCCTTTCGTTCCCGAGTGCATTACACCAAATTGTCTAGCACACGGGAACGAAGGAGAAGCTACCCCCACGACAACAGTCGGGATTCTTCGTCCTCTCATATATGGTGGAGACGCGACAGACTTAAAGTCAACCCGAAATATCATTTAATTATCTTTCTAAAAAAGGACATATCGAGCGCCTGAAATTTGCCGGAACGGAAATATACATGTTTTTATCTACATCATATGAGCATTCAAACTTGATGGCCATTACATTTCAATGGTTGAAAATATGAGCAAAAATATTTCAAAATATCTTATAGGACTCATATTGACATGGAGATTTGGCTGGTCTCACCTCGAGGTCGGAGGGGGGTCGGTGACGGGGACGACGGCGGGGATGATGGAGGGGGCTCCTAGATTTATGCAAAAACAAAAACCCTATAAGCTATCAAGTAATCAAATGCATACGCCTTGCATAGTGCTCTCCAATTTTAGCATTCAAAGTAGGAGTAGTTTTCCAATTTGAGCATTCAATAAGCAAAACCAAATCGTAAAATAAAGTAGTATTCAAATTAGCATGCATTCAATTATAAGCAAAACTACGTCATCTCTTGTGTCCGTACATCGTCGAATATTATCACTAATACACCTCGAATAGTATCATACATATAGCATCCTAATACAGCTAGAACCGTAGCGCCCGACGGGTATCGGTGCGGGCTGTGGACACCCAAAGAGAAGGAACCATCACAGGATCATAGCTCTAGTGAGATGCCTGAAGAACCTGCCAGGTATTGTCGAACCTGCCCTCCAACGCAACCATGTAGCGACGGACGTGCTCGTCCTCCTCGCTGACACGGTGACGTACCACCTCCACGGTGTCCGGAAGCCTTGGCACCGTCACTGGCCCACGCGACCGCCACCAAACAAGGTTCGGGTCAACGACGGGCTGCCTCCTCACCAACCTACGACCCCCGGAAGGTAGCACCTCCCAATACCAGCCCGGCGGAGCCCAGTCCCGGACATGGCCCCTCTGATCAAGCAGGCCTCCTCTGCTGAGTCAACGACGAGGATGCGGGATAGGCATCGTCGACGTCGATGCGGGAATAATTGCTTGAAATAAAAAAAAATAAACTAGTTCTATTAATTTTCTTGCTAAAAATAAACTACTTCTATATATAGTAAAATAAAGTAGTTTTATTAAATCAACTAGTTCAACTACTAAGCACTTACTATAAATAAAATAAAGTAGTACTTACTAAAAATAAACTACTTCTATATATAGTAAAATAAAGTAGTTTTATTAAATCAACTAGTTCAACTACTAAGCACTTACTATAAATAAAATAAAGTAGTACTTACTAAAAATAAACTACTTCTATATATAGTAAAATAAATTAGTTTTATTAAATCAACTAGTTCAACTACTAAGCACTTACTATAAATAAAATAAAGTAGTACTTACTAAAAATAAACTACTTTTATAGTAAAATAAAGTAGTTTTATTAAATCAACTAGTTCAACTACTAAGCACTTACTATAAATAAAATAAAGTAGTACTTACTAAAAATAAATTAGTTTAACTAGTTCTATTATTTATCGACCCCCCCCCCCTCACGTCGAAGTTATCGGGGAGGGGGTATATCGACAACGACATACCCGATAAAAAATAAGAAGAGGAAGAAGAAGAAAAAAAGAGGAGAAGAAGAAAGGAATAGAGGAGAAGATTGAAGAAAAAAAGAAGAAGAAGAAAAGGAGAAGAAGAAAGGAATAGAGGAGAAGATCGAAGAAAAAAAAGAGGAGAAGAAGAAAGGAATAGAGGAGAAGATTGAATAAAATAAAGTAGTACATACTTCTATTTTTTTCTTCTTCTCCTCTATTCCTTTCTTCTTCTCCTCTTTTTTCTTCTTCTTTTTTCCTCTTCTTATTTATTTCTCCTCTTCTTCTCCTTCTTCCTCTTCTTATTTTCCTTTTTCCTCTCCTTCTTTTTCTTCTTCTTCTTCCTTCTTCCTTCTTCCTCTTTTCTTCCTTTTCCTTATTTTACTTTTTCCTCTACACTAACCTAAAATGCACTAACCTAAAATCAATATCTACTAACAAACTAAATAAAAAATCAGAAAAACAGGACATATAATCATATATACACACATACATATAATCACACATATACATATAATCTGAAAAAAAAACATCATAGGGGGCGCGGCGGCGCGGCGGCGGCCAGTACAGGGAGGAGGAGGAGGGGATCAGTGAAGAGCTCACAGAGGGCGCGGCGACGGCGTCAGTGCAGGGTGCGGCGACGGCGACGAGGAGGCAGGGCCGGCGGCGTCGGGGCAGGGGTGGCGCGGGGTGGCGACGGCGTCGGGCGGCGCGGGACGGCGTCGGAGGCAGGGCGACGACGGCGACGGCGAGGCAGAGGGGCAGCCTGGCGGCGTCGTCGGGGCGGGGAAGATGAACTGAATGAAAATTTTCACAAGCGTTGGCTTATATAGACGGAGCATTGGTCCTGGTTCGTGGCACGAACCGGTACCAATGCACCCCTTTGGACCCGGTTGGTGCCACCAACCGGGATCAAAGGGTCGTGTGCTGGAACTGGCGCGGTGCGGTGCGATGTTTAGTCCCACCTCGCTAGCCGAGAGGGGCTCGGAGTGGTTTATAAGCCCTGCCGAGCCGACCACTTCAAGCTCCTCTCTACTGCAGGCTTACGGGCCTAAATCCACTCTCTGTGCCTGTGGGCCTATTGGGCCTACTGCGGGCCTGCATCCTGGCCCCACTAGCGGGTTCCTAGTCGTATGCAGGCCATGGTGGCCCAGTAGGTCGCACTTTTTTTAATTTTTTCCAGTTTTTTTGCTTTCTTTTTGTTTTATTTATTTTATTTTGTTTCTACTTACAGCAAAATACTTACTAGTTTTTCAGTTATTCTTTTTGGTTTTAGGTAATAAAAATTATAAACTTTCTGTTAGTGCCACTAATTTTCCAATTTGAATAGTTTAAATTTGAATTATTTGAAATTTGTGTGAATCACTAGTTTGTGATTAACTTTACTATAAAAATAGATTTTGGAGTGATTCCTTTTCCTGCTATTTAATATTACTGTGTTTTATCATTATATTCAAATACAGTTTTTGTTATTTTCGTTTCTAACAAAAGAATTCTTTATGATAATTCTTTTTGCTATTAAGTTTCTAACAAAAAAAGTTCTTTATGAAAATTCTTTTTGCTTTTAATGTTTTGAACAGAAAATACTTTGATAATTTTAGTTGCATAAATTTTAGTTTATTATTTTTGCTATTAGAGTTTCATAAAAGTTTTATAGTTCATTCTTTTTTATATTAGTTCATTCTTTGAGCTAAATGACCATGAAATTGAAAAGCACTACATCAATTTTCATTTTTCTGAACTTATTTGAACTCCAGACTCTTTGTGTGTTCGAAATGCACCATTCAAAGCCACATCATCAATTTTCAACCCTTTCTGACGTCATTTGTTATTGTTCATGCATTTACTATTTTTTTAGCTAAATGACCCTGAAATTGAAAAGCACTACAGATGAACTCTGAAAAGGTTGAAAGTTGGCATGGTATCATCATTTCACCCAAATAGCATGTGCTAAAAAGTTGAGAGGGTTACGGCAAAAACTGGATGCACTTCGTGTACAAAACGGGCAATCTCTTTCGAAGTATCAGGGTTTCATACGGAAACTCGTCTGTTACATGGATATTCGAGGTATCAGGGTTTCATAATAGTCGTGGAGAGAAAGCCTTCACTTTTTCTTCGCTTCTATCCTTTGCTTATTGCGCCGTAACCATGGATAATCTTCATCGTTTAACAGGGTGCTTGGGTCAGCCTTGACTTTGAAGGGAGGAATTTCATGAAACTTTTCATAATCTTCGGACATGTCTGTCTTGCCCTCCACTCCCACGATGTCTCTTTTTCCTGAAAGAACTATGTGGCGCTTTGGCTCATCGTATGATGTGTTCGCTTCCTTATCTTTTCTTTTTCTCGGTTTGGTAGACATGTCCTTCTAATAGAAAACCTGCGCCACATCATTGGCTAGGACGAACGATTCGTCTGTGTACCCAAGATTGTTCAGATCCACTGTTGTCATTCCGTACTGTGGGTCTACCTGTACCTCGCCTCCTGACAGATTGACCCGGTTCTCTCGCGAAAATCGCGAGTTGCAGAGATGAGAACCATGAAAAGCAAGATCCCGAATAAGAAAACAGAAACCGAGGAAGAGGAAACCACAAGAGTGAAGACTAGTAGAGTCTCGTCTTTTGTCTTTGCACTTAAACAAAGGGACCTTAAAATCATGTCCATAGTAATGTTCTCATATGTCCACTATGTAACCATAATATGTGTCCTTTCCCCTCTTGGTTTCTGCATCAAAGTGGACACCGCTGTTTTGGTTGGTGCTCTTTTGATCTTGGGCGATCGTGTAAAATGTATTCTCATTTATCTCGTATCCTTTGTAAGTCAATACAGTCGAAGATGGTCCCCTGGACAACGAGTACAGCTCATCATAAACAGTGTTGTCACCTCTGAGACGTGTTTCCAACCAACCGCCGAAAGTCCTGATGTGTTCACATGTAATCCAGTCGTTACACTACTCCGAGTGTTTGGAGCGCAGACTGTTCTTGTGTTCATTGACATACGTGGTCACCAAGGTAGAGTTATGTAGAACTGTGTAGTGTGCTTCAGACCAAGAATGCCCGTCCCTGCATATTATTGAGTCCCCTCCAAGCGTGCCTTTTCCAGTCAGTCTCCCCTCATACCGTGATTTAGGGAGACCAATCTTATTAAGGCCAGGAATGAAGTCAACACAAAATCCAATGACATCCTCTGTTTGATGGCCCATGGAGATGCTTCCTTCTAGCCTAGCGCGGTTACGGACATATTTCTTTAGGACTCCCATGAACCTCTCAAAGGGGAGCATATTGTGTAGAAATACAGGGCCCAGAATGACAATCTCGTCGACTAGATGAACTAGGACGTGCATCATGATATTGAAGAAGGATGGTGGGAACACCAGCTCGAAACTGACAAGACATTGCACCACATCACTCCTTAGCCTTGGTATGATTTCTGGATCGATCACCTTCTGAGAGATTGCATTGAGGAATGCACATAGCTTCACAATGGCTAATCGGACGTTTTCCGGTAGAAGCCCCCGTCATAATCACGTGACAGTCATGAGACTTTAGGTTCTGGAACTTTTTCTCTGGCACATTTATTATTCCCTTTATATTCGACGAGAAGCCAGTCGGGACCTTCATACTGAGCAGGCATTCAAAGAAGATTTCCTTCTCTTCTTTCGTAAGAGCGTAGCTGGCAGGACCTTCATACTGCTTTGGAGGCATGCCGTCTTTTTCGTGCAAACGTTGCAGGTCCTCCCGTGCCTCCGGTGTATCTTTTGTCTTCCCATACACGCCCAAGAAGCCTAGCAGGTTCACGCAAAGGTTCTTCGTCACGTGCATCACGTCGATTGAAGAGCGGACCTCTAGGTCTTTCCAGTAGGGTAGGTCCCAAAATATAGATTTCTTCTTTCACATGGGTGCGCGTCCCTCAGCGTCATTCGGAACAGATAGTCCGTCGGGACCCTTTCCAAAGATTACGTGTAAATCATTCCCCATAGCAAGTACGTGATCACCGGTACGCATGGCGGGCTTCTTCCGGTGATCTGCCTCGCCTTTGAAATGCTTGCCTTTCTTTCGACATTGATGGCTGGTCGGAAGAAATCGATGATGGCCCAGGTACACATTCTTCCTGCATTTTTCCAGGTATATACTTTGGGTGTCAGCTAAACAGTGCGTGCATGCATGGTATCCCTTGTTTGTCTGTCCTGAAAGGTTACTCGGAGCGGGCCAATCGTTGATGGTTACAACAGCAACACGTGCAGGTTAAATTCCTCCTGTTTGTGCTCATCCCACACACGTACACTGTTTCCATTCCACAGCTGTAAAAGTTCAACAACTAATGGCCTTAGGTACACATCAATGTCGTTGCCGGGTTGCTTAGGGCCTTGGATGAGAACTGGCATCATAATGAACTTTCGCTTCATGCACATCCAAGGAGGAAGGTTATACATACATAGAGTCACGGGCCAGGTGTTGTGATTGCTGCTCTGCTCCCCGAAAGGATGAATGCCATCCGCGCTTAAACCAAACCATACGTTCCTTGGGTCACCTGCAAACTCAGCCCAGTACTTTCTCTCGATTTTTCTCCAATGCGACCCGTCAGCGGGTGCTCTCAACTTCCTGTCTTTCTTACGGTCCTCTCTGTGCCATCGCATCAACTTGGCATGCTCTTCGTTTCTGAACAGATGTTTCAACCGTGGTATTATAGGAGCATACCACATCACCTTCGCAGGAACCCTCTTCCTGGGGGGCTCGTCGTCAACATCAGCAGGGTCATCTCGTCTGATCTTATACCGCAATGCACCGCATACCGGGCATGCGTTCAAATCCTCGTACGCACCGCGGTAGAGGATGCAGTCATTAGGGCATGCATGTATCTTCTGCACCTCCAATCCTAGAGGGCATACGACCTTCTTTGCTGCGTACGTACTGTCGGGCAATTCGTTATCCTTTGGAAGCTTCTTCTTCAATGTTTTCAGTAGCTTCTCAAATCCTTTGTCAGGCACAGCATTCTCTGATTTCCACTGCAACAATTCTAGTACGGTACCGTGCTTTGTGTTGCCATCTTCGCAATTGGGCTACAACCCTTTTTTGTGATCCTCTAACATGCGATCGAACTTCAGCTTCTCCTTTTGACTTTCGCACTGTGTCCTGGCATCAACAATGACCCGGCGGAGATCATCATCATCGGGCACATCGTCTGGTTCCTCTTGATCTTCAGCAGCTTCCCCCGTTGCAGCATCACCGTATTCAGGGGGCACATAGTTGTCATCGTCCTCTTCTTCTTCGATGTCTTCCATCATAACCCCTATTTCTCCGTGCCTGGTCCAAACATTATAGTGTGGCATGAAACCCTTATAAAGCAGGTGGCTGTGAAGGATTTTTCAGTTAGAGTAAGACTTTGTATTCCCACATATAGGGCATGGACAGCACATAAAACCATTCTGCTTGTTTGCCTCAGCCACTTCGAGAAAATTATGCACACCCTTAACGTACTCGGAGGTGTCTGTCACCATACATCCATTGCCGGTTCATCTGCGTGCATTATATATAATTAAGTGTGTCAAAAACCATTACAAAATATCATGGATAGATAAGTGACCAAATTAATAGAAGTTCATCATCACATTAAAACCAATGTACATACATAGTTCTCATTGACAAGCAATAATAAAAGTAAGAAAATTAGACAAGTATCTATCTAAAGTAAGAATTCTTTTCTTTCAGAAAGAAGATAAGAACAATAGGCTCACCACGGTGGTGCAGGCGATGAGATCGGCGCGGGAGATCAACGGCGGTGAAAACGGGGACAGGACGTGACGGACCGCTAAACCTATGCAAATCTCGGGGAAAATAGAGCTTGGAGGTCGATCTTCGAGAGGAGAACGCTTAACTAGTGTGGCTCGGGCATTTCATCGAACACCTCATGTGCATAGGAGGTGAGCTAGAGCACCCAAATTCCCTCCCCTCGCCGGCCAGAAAAAACAGAGCACTGTGGAGTGCTCTGCTGCGGCGATGGGGTATATATAGGCAACTCATTTGTCCCGGTTCATGGCTGGAACCGGGACTAAAGGCCCCCCTTCTGTCCCGGTTCGAGCCACGAACCGGGACAAATGTATGTGGGGCAGGAGCGAGGACCATTGGTCCCGGTTCGTGCCTGGAACTGGGACAAATGGGTCCAGACGAACCGGGACCAATGCCCACGAGGCCCCGGCCGGCCACCTGGGCTCACGAACCGGGACGTATGCCCCCATGGGTCCCGGTTCGTGACTGAATCGGGACTAATGGGCTGGCCAGGCCCGAACCAAAGCCCTGTTTTCTACTAGTGTCCGGATCCACCACTGAAGGCCAGATCGTGATTTTTCACCCTGAAGATCAACTCCAAGCAATGCCTTCAACAAGGTAACGAGTCTAACAGTGCAAAAGCGTTGCCATTGCCAGGTATAACCAACCAATGCCAGACTTAGGGTGTTCACCCGAGAGCTCGAGACCGGGTACTCAAGAAGCACCACCCGATCGAAGTCATCATACATTATCTCCTCCACTTTCCACGGTCGTTGCAGATCCTTGCAGCTGCATACGCGCATGGTCGACGTGAGATGCCACGCAAGAGATGACCATGCCTGCATGAGCAGGCAGTTAAGCCGTGACAAGAGCCGCCTCCACAAGACGACACATACTTTGATGAGGGAGGAAGGCCACATGCACCATCAAAATCCCGAGTTTGGGACGATTGGGCATATACCCGCACCGTCCTCACAAGTGGAGGTAGATGACCGGCCTTATTAGACAACATGACAACATACCGCCACTACCATCATCATCGCACGTCACAAAAGATTACACAAGGGTGAAGGACGCGTTCGCCATTTGCATCACCACCGGCGATGAAGATCAGAAAAAAAAACTGCTGAATCTGTAGGTCCAGGCCCTTTCGGCGACCATTGTCTAGCCGATGATGCGTTGACGAAGGGAGAGCCAGTCAGCCAAGCGCGACCAACAGTGCCCAGCAGCGCACAAGCCAGCTTGGGCGCGACGGCCGTGGCATCTATTGCATCGTCACATTCTCTTAGGCGCGGGCCATGACCGCGGCATCTACTGCATGGCCAGTTCGCCACTGCCTCGTCTTGCCACACCCTCACACCGAAGAGACGCCTTGGGAGCAGCACTAGCCCCGGTTAGATGAGCAAGCTCTCCAGATCGGGAACGTGGTGGCCGTGCTGGCTCCCTTCTCTTTTCTTCGTTAAGTCTTAGTCGACTGAGATTTAGCAATTTCATAAGCAAAAATTAAACTTGACAGGAGCATAAAAGGGGAGCACATGACATGTTCTGTGCGTCCACAATCATAAAGACTAACGATCGATGACTTACATTTACAAATCGAGCGTCTACTACATTACCCAAAAATGACAAAGAAACAAAAAACAACAGCTGCTACAACTACTTTATTACAAAAAGGCATAAAGAGAAAGAAACAAAAACCATAGATAGGTCCTAGCTAAGCTGACACTCTATGATTAGGTAGCTAATTAAACAAACATTGGAGACTGATATAGTACTGCTAGTAGTGTGGCTCAGCTCCTGATCACTCACCGTCCATCAGTCTCCAATCAAGACTTGGCCACCACGTCCTTTCTCCCTCTCTTATCTTAATTAACTAGCCGCTCCACCGATTTTAATTACCTTAATTCCCAACTCCGATCGATGTACCCCATGAACTAACTGGTGCTCAGCGTCTTGCCATGGCCGCCGGTCCACTGCGCGCTCCCGGGGCTCCACTTGGGGCACTTGGGGCTGAAGTACCTCCCCTCCACCCTGCCGTCGAGCAGCTCCACCACCTGGCCCGGCCGCACGCACCGCGGCGCCTTGTACTGATTGATCGACGCGCCGCGGCTCAGCGCGAGGTCCATCAGCTTGTCAAACGTGCCCTCGGAGACGACGCGGATTTCCAGGGGCCCGACGGAGCGGTCGGCGGCGCGGCATTGCCGGTACACGCTGTTGAGCGACTCCTCCACGGCGAGGCAGCAGTCCTCGAACACGAACGCCGGCACCGGGGTCGTGGACCCGCCGCCCGCGCGGAGCTCCCAGAAGAGCACGTAGTGGCCCGGGATGGTGCTCGCGTCGGCGTAGCTGGTGTACTCGACGAGCGACGCCCCGAACGGCTCCAGGTGCTGCACCGCGCTGCTCACGGCGGCGTGGAGCTCCGCCTCGTCCGTCTTGTCGGCGTCGATGCTCAGCGCCACGTTCTTCCGCCGCAGGAAGTTGAACATGGGCGCCGCGTTCTTGAACCCCGCCACCCGGAGCACGTCGCCCACGCGGTAGCGGTACAGGCCGGAGTAGGTGGTGACGACGAGCTCGTACTCCTTGCCGAGCTTCACGTCGACGAGGTTGACGAGGTCCCGCTGGTCCGGCTCGCCGGCGGCGGCGCTGCTGCCGGATTGGACGGGGAGGAACTCGAAGTAGCACATTGTCGGGATCAGCGTGTAGGCGACGTCGGCTGGACTGCAGATCGGGTTCAGATTTAGGCCGAAGTAGCACTCACTGGAGGCGTACATAGTGCACGCCAGTGGCAGGCCGCCGCCGTAGTAGTCGAGGGTAGGGATGTATTGGGCCATGGCACCCGTGACGATGACGTCTATGTACTTGGTGTTGGGCCACACCCTCCGGATCACGCCCTTCCACGACGACCTCTTGCACGCGTCCTCGATCGCGTCGGCTTGGGCCGGGTCCGGGCGGAGCACCCGGCCGACGGCGGCGCGCACGGCACGGTCGGTGATCTCCGCGTCCAGCTCGCCGGTGCGGATGTCCCGGCACAGACGCTCCCAGTGCTTCTCGAGGAAGTGGATCGCCCGGAGGAACCCGGACGCGAAGACCGCGCCGACGCGGAGCACGTCCGCGCGGTGGACGAGGCCGCAGAGCAGCTGCGCGTACATGCTCTGGTACGCGTCGACGCACAGGATGGCCTCGTCGGGGCTGGTGTGCACGGTGTAGGGGTCGTGGGGGCGCTCCAGGAAATGTCGGCTCCGGTAGAAGCTGGTGAGGACGGGCCTCGCCGGCAGCCCTCCCGGCGTGCGCGACTCGGCCTTGACGAAGTAGAGGTACATGGCCTTGCCCTTGTCGAGCCCCGGCATGGCCTGGCTCATGACCGGCATGAGCAGGCTGTACAGCATGGACCGGCGGTCCATCTCCTCCTCGATGGTGGGCATCAGCTTCCGCTCCCCTCCCGACGTGCCGGAGCTGCAGGTAGGTTCGTTCGTCCATTAGATCGGCGTTCAATCATGCCAAAACGGACACATGTACGTACAGTACGTACGTAGCAGGCTAGGGTGTGATGGACGGATGGATGGATGCGTGCGTGCGTGCGTGCGTACCTAGTGAGGAACTCTCGGATGGGCTTGCCGGAGAGGATGGGCGAGGAGTCGCCGTTGGCGATGCGGATGACGTCGGGGAGGATGTCCTCGTAGGTGGTGAGCGGCGCGAGGCGGCGGAAGGCGTCGTCGGCGCCGGGGGCGGCGCCCGGGACGCCGATGCGGCGCAGGTACTCGGCCGGCGCGTTCTGCGCCAGGATCTCCACCAGCACCTGGCGCTGTATCTCCCCCGCGCACCGGGTCACGCGCTCGATGAGGTCGAGCACCTGGCGGTGCGCCTCCTCCCAGGAGGAGACCCCCGCCCCCGCGCCCGCCGCCGTGCCCGGCACCGCCATCGGCGCTTCCGGCATGGCACTGCACCGGGCTCCCGGCAAGTACAGCCTTCTCTACCGCGGCTGTGTCGTGTAGTGCGATGTGGACGGAGGCTAGCTCGCTCGTCGCTCTTATCACCGGCGTCCGTCTGATAAGTGAAGGGTGCTGCTTGTGTGTGGTGTGGGTGTGGGCAGAAGCGCGAGCGGGCGGCGCAGATTTATAGGACGGCGGGGGGGCGTTGAGGGCAGCCTCGTCTTTTCGCCCCCGAATAGTACACATCTGGTGTCCCGTACGTACGTACGTAGGTACGATTGCGAGCGAATGAAAGGGAGAATACCAAAATCCCGTACGGTGCGCAAATGACGGGGGTTGGGTTTCTGGTGCTCGCGGGGTCGTATTCTAGCCTGATTTTCGTCGTTTTTCCCTCCGCGGTTTCAGTTCAATTCATTCATACGCGGGAGGGGGAGGCGTGGCTCATATGCATGATGAGTCACAGAAATGATGTGGAGGCCGCAAGTGGCAAGCGGTTGGCTCCATATTTGCACCCGCGATCCGGCATACCATCTGCATGATCATCGACCCCCTCCATTAGTTCACTACTCCTCCTTTTTCCCTTTTTTAAAATTCTTTTGAGAGGAAAGACCCTTTTTCTGTTTTTTTTTTTGCAGGAAAAGAGAAAAAAGGCCCACTCTTCTATCTTTGGTAACCAAGTAATTCATGTATGGTAACCAATCTCTTCTTTAGCAATATGGTATCTTTGGCAACCCATTAAATTCTGGTCAATCGGTACAAATAAATTTTGATCAATCTTTGGTAGTAGTAACCTGATAAATCTTTGGTATATTTGGCAACAAATTAAGTTTGGATCAATTGGCACAAATCAATAAACAACCAATATTTGGAAACCCATTAAATTTGGTTAATTGGTACAAAGAAATTCAACAACCAATAAAGCAACATGTACAAACTGAGGCCTCTCATCCACCTACTTTTTATGAAGGGGTCGATGCCGAAATGTTAACAGTCCGCGAGCGAAGCCACAGCAGAGTCATCTTCAACCATCCTCATCAACCCGAGCCGCCACCATTTCCATCTCCATAGCCGCCATCACCACCGTAGTTCCTCTCCCACTGGATCATAGTTGCAATCGTGCATCGCACACGGCATCCATTGTAAGACGTATTATCAATCAATCAATCTCCATGACGTGTTTTTCAATGTGGTCTTCATGTGATCTGATCCTTGTGTGTGAGTGGTTCGGTAAGGTATGGGTTGAGGCAAGAGTCTTGCAACCCTCTGTATTCGTTGTGGGGTCAATTGAAGTGCCTTGAATTAACGTCCCATATGTGTGAAATAAAATTGTTCCATAGATATCTCTTTTCTCCTATGCGTTCTTCATCCCTGCATGTACCCAGGATCATGGAGAGCGAGCCACAGACGGGCTAATAAGGGCAGGTAGACCGTGAACTGTTATTATGAAAACCAGTGATAGAAGGGTTTAGTACGGTAACATGGATCTTATCGATGAGGATTCAAGAGGTGTAGTCACTAAACATTCAAAGCTCCTGTCTGATTATTGCAATGATAATTATCTAGGCAACCATGTGAGATGGATATGATTTAGGACGTGTGCCGATCAAGACGTGATTTTGGCACATCCCCACATTGGTTCGTAACAAGCACATCTCGATGGGTGACTTCCAGCGCACAAATTAAGATTATATTTGGTCCCAACGCAAATGAATGGTTGTAAGCATTAAGACCCCATACTCGTGCCTATCTTTTTTTTTGATAAAATGGAATGTTTTACTCCAGGTTGTTTGATTTCGATCCGGTCAAAAGCTGAAATTGTTTCTTTAACAAAGCTTGCTGGAGACCCTACCTTAAAGGGGACCTTCATCCCGTGGGTTCGGTAACCCAGGGTCACCGCTGGGAAGAATGTGAGAATACTTTCTGCTCCATTTCTGGATCACTAAAGGGAGTAATCAATTTATTGTTCATATTTTCATTCCCTACTTATGTAACAAGGAATGTACTCCCTCCGTTCCAAAATGTAAGATTATTAAACGAAGGGGGTAGTATGGAGAACCAAAATGCTTCCTGGAAAAGTAGGCAGAGCAAGAACTAAAATGAGTCCCTTGTGTTGGGCGTGTGTAGCTCCACTTATATTAAATTACGAGCCCCACTTTATTACATCTCCAATATTTATCTTTGGTCCAGGTTTAGTTGCCCATGATGCTTTTTTATTACTATTTTCTAGCAGTGTATATTTTTTGTTTGTGAATGTTAGGACGATATTTTTTCTCCTCCCTGGTGAGTTTATTATTATTTCTCTTATACCTCATGGAATAAATATGTGTTCTTAATTCTTCTTCCACTTGATCATATATTCATCTACCCAGTTGAATAAAATCATGTTCCATCTTCTCATCAACGTCTCGCTTATGCGAAATTGATACACATGAGTAACAATGACTGTGGAGGTAAGGTTCGCTGTGACGGCGGCATGCATCAAGATGATCAAGTGGAGAGAAAGCTAGAAGATGGTAAACATGAGGAGCTAGAAGATGGTTAGAAATAGCGAAGAGAAGCCGGTGAAAGCTTGAAAGCATTGTAATGTTGAATAAGGATTTTTTATATCAGTATGTACCAGAAAACGATCCTGCTTTCTCGCGCCAAAGCAAAGGAAAATTGTACTAAATCTGAATTATAATGATTAACGAGGGCTTCCTTTGGATTTCTTGTTAGTTTTTTGGGGGTTGTCTTGTTAGCTTTCATGCCTAGCAACTTCTCCATATAAGCATAGAAGTACAACAACATGTAGTGCAATCATAGTAGCAACAGAGGCGCACAACTACCCAAAACGTCATGGTGCTGCTTTGCGATGTCTTTTCTCTCTGGTAGGCCCCTTCCCGATGTCATGCGTCTACCCTTCTTTCCCATTCCAACAAGGACCACCGAAGAAGAGTGATTTAATCGTCAAAAACTTTGACAATATGCCTGATGTCCATGAGGTTACTAACGGTTATGTCGTGCACATTTGATGTTGAATCACTATATTATGTATGATCCATTGCAATGCACGGGCATTTACCTAGTCCACTTAAATACTTGTGCTTCCCTTGTTTTTTGCCCTCTTGTGATATATTTCGGTGCAACTCAAGTCCTTGCTTGCTATTAGTAATTATTGCTCAGGTTTGGTACATTTTGAATGTGTAGATATTCGAGAGGATGTATTAATATTGGAGACATGATAATTGTTGGCTTTTGTAAGCATGATGTTGAGGTGAAGATTGGACAATTCTGCGCTTGTGACTTCCGTGACATGGTTATCTTTTTAAAAATGTACGAAGAACTAGCTGCTTGTATGATCCTTTCCATTGTTGGTTTGTGCTCATAGTATCTCACCATGAGAATCCAATAAATTTGATCTTTCACCTCAATCAAAAGCAAATTTCAGCATGACCTGAAGTGGTCTCGTGTAGGTGGCAAACTAGCCCAAAAATATAGTAAAAGTAAACTTGTAAACGAAAAAGGGAAATATGAAAATGACGCCTTTATAGTAAACTTTATCAGTGAATTTGAAGCCAAACAAATTTTAAAATCAAGACATTTTTAAAATAACAATTGTAAAAAATAATAAGGTAAGTAACATCCTTGAAATAGTACCATTTCATGAGTTATGTTTAATATCCACTCGTCTTTCTACGGAGTGAGTATCTTTTTTCTAAAAACAATTATTATCTTTATGTATTTTTTTTAGGAACTGTGTATACTCACATTGTTTTTAGTAAATTTCCTGGAACATTTTAAGTGTATCTCTTTTTTTGCAAAATACTCCTTAAATAAATCTAGCATTCATTTTCATAAATCTTTTAATTTTAAAGTGCATATAATCTACATATTTGTTTTGTGGATTGTGCTACCATGGGTATATACCTAATGACATGTGGTCCATCACACTACTTTGTGTTGCGCAAAGGACCGAGTTATTCGGGTTCAAAGTTGAGGGGTCAATAGTGTAGTATGAAGTTGTGAAACCAAAGTTGCACCAGAGTTATAGCCGAAGAACAAGAAAGTGTACTTTTAACTTTTTTCTTACAACTACATATCTTGTTATACCATTTCGAGTTCCTTTTTTTTTTCAGGCATATGTTTTTGTGTTCTCTGTAAATAAAACGATGTGCGTATGTGCCGGTTTTGCTACCTTTTTTTTGTGAGAACGGTTTTGCTAGCTCTCGTATGCTTGAATTTTTCTAAATACAAGTGAAGCGGCCATCGGAAATTGCACATTGAGACGGGTCTAATATTTGGAGTATGAATGGCATACAACAATATCCAATTTCTTTTTCCCGCAAAATGGCAGTATATATCATTCAATTTCTAGTCTAGGTTATTTTACAAAACAATACTATAATGAACCAAATGCTTACAAATATCAAAATACGAGTACATGGCCGGAGTGTGTTTTTCTTCTTATTAATGGACGGCATGCAGTGCTGTGTTTTGCACTTGGCGCGCACTCACCACAGGTTGGTGGTTGGAACTCGACTGAACCCGAGGAAACGTGCGCCGGCGTGGCCGCAGTAAACACGCGAGGCGACACGAGCCGGAGATGGATGCCGGGGTTCGGCCAATGCGGGCGCGCGCATATGGTGCACCGGGCTGGCGGGGGGCGCGGCCTTTGCGTGCGCGAGCCGCGGCCGCGAGGGTGCCGGCCCGTCGGCCGGCAACAGTATCACTTCCCGGCGAAAACAGCTGGCCCCTCCAGCTAACTATGGTTGCACGTCAACAGCAGCATGACGCGTGCTCCTTTGTCCTTTCTGCAATGACCTGCAAAAGTTTTTTTTTTCGAGAGTACTTTAAAAGGATTTTTTTTCAGAGGCAGCTGGTTGCACTAGGGGTTTTGGCCCTTGGGAGACGATTAACGATGAGCAACTAATTAATATACGTACGTGTGGCTCTGTTGGCGTGTCTCCTCTGCACTGCACGGTGTCACTTTTGCATTGGCCGGCAATTCAATGCCCAGGTAAATATAATGCTTGTCAAACGCAGTGCGCAGGTGTGTGTGTGTCCCCGAAAATACTGCCAAAGCAGACAAGAGTTTTTTTGTCTGATTTGATTGAAAGACGAGGTAGACAAGAGAAGAAGCTCGCGGGCACGAAGCAGACAAGCTAGAGAGCAGACACGACATGAAACGTACTCTCTGCTTTGGACAACTCGCAGAAGAGAACAAAGCAAAGACGAAACCTGCTGCCTGGATATGTCTCCGGTGCAGGTGCAACAAGCTGGAGTATGGTGCGCGGCGTCCGTTTTCCAGAATCATGCATGCCTGGGCACCTAGCAATCGGATCGGATTTGTAACAAACCGAACTTGCCTGATTTGTATACGGCGCGAAGCACATCATATAGCCTCATAGGCGGGACACCCAGCCGAAGAAAGAAAGAAAACACAAGGAGGGTAAGCAAGATGTGTGGTCGTACGTCGCGTAGCCAGCTCCAGGGAGCCGCGAGAGGGTAAGCAAGCCCGGGAAGCAATGCCATCTTCTTTTGATGCAGGATTAGATTAGCTAGGTTACTCATCATCCACTAATAGTCAATGCCTGGCCGTGCCTCGGCTGTCCCCTGTAACCCCGCCCCTAACCCCTCATCAGGCGAGCGATCGTGGTCACCAAATCCGACTTAGGCTGCGTGTCTCCCGTATCGTACGTACGTACTAGTACAACAGCATGCGTGGGCGCAACCAGTGGCCATTCTTATTGGTTTCCCTCGCAATCCCAAGGTCGTCGCGTGTGCGGTTCCAAGTGTCAAACCATGTGCGTGGCGCCGTAACAGAGACGATCATACTATATGTATTGTACTAGTATCGGTATCGATCGACCAGGTCCTGCAGATTTGGTCCTTTGTCGCATCCTCCTGGCCGGTCCGTTTCACATCTGACTGACATACAGGAGTTAAGATATCGGTCTCGCAGGCCGGGAATCTCCCAATTTGCAGAGGACTAATCCTTTCTCAGCTTCGCGGTGGGAACGACGATGGTGCAAATCAAATAGCATCATTTCAGCCAGCTCTGACTTGCGACGATGCCGCACGCACGCACCTGGCGGCGAGAGCGACCGACCACTACTACTAATTGATTCTCGGTTAATTCGGACGTGGAATTTGACGGCGGTTCAATCGGTGTCGCCACTGGCTCCTACACGACGCAGTGGCCGGTCAAGTGGTAAAACTGCATGCGATGCGATGCGATGCGAAATCGCATATTTATCTGCTCCCTGCGTGTTATCTGCACCGGTAAATCGTATCAGACTTTTGGGCGCATGGACGGGCGCTTTAGGACGAAAGCTACGTGCACGGTCGTCGGCGTGCCGCCCCGATGGGTGGATCGGTGGCCATTGTCCGGTCCACTGCCTTTTGAGGTGTACGGATAGGTTCTGAAATCGGTTGAGAGTTTCGATCGGTCCACGATGGGCGCTGCCTAGCTATTGTTGCAAAGTACGTGGGCGCTGCCTAGCTACGAACATTGTTGCAAAGTTAAATAATAAAGCCTTTGCTGATGATGAGATCGATCCAGTGCGGTGCAGTGCAGTAGATTTAACCTCCCGGAGCATCAGATTGCGGACTCTTTATCTCCCTAGATCTCGCCCGGCCGGCCAGCCTGATTCTTCATATCTCTAGATCTCCACTTTCTGGGCCGGGACCATCTGATCGATTCCATGGCCGTCCAACCAGAGAGGATTCCAAGCACTTGACTGCTACTAAATTAGCCCGCTCGCTAATTAACTACTGCTACTACTACCAGATATGCTTAGCTACTAGCCCCGGTCAAAGGGCTCCTCGCTGATGATTAATTAATCAGCGAACAAAGTTCGTACGACTATTATAACTGTATACTACTTTGCTGTATCCGGGGTAAAATGATTGCTGGCTTTCTAGCAAATCCTGCTTTCCCTGACGATCTCGACCGATCCGGCGGTCGTTTCTTGCTAGCAGCAAGTACTGCATGCTGAGTGATGAGGCTGACAGACAGGGACCTGCTTCTGGTTCAGGGTCGTCGGATGCCCAGGCCGTAAACTGGACCTCAATCGACCGCTCTAGTGCATGTCTAGCAAGCTAAGCCGGACCCAAGGCAGTCAGATTAAGACCGCGCACACATTCCATTCCATGGAGTGATGTTTGGATTGATTGACCCATCAAGCTAGGGCATCAACGCCGTGCACGCTTCGTCCACATCCTACTACTACTATACTTTGTAATTAGGCACTGCACGTGTGGGAGAGGTAGCTAGCCGCGTGCGTGCCTCCCCCGTACGCACGTACACAGGTGCATGCGCCGCGAGGTATTGGCGTGCGTGCGTGCATGTTGCGCCTGACTCTGGCGCATGGCCGCGGAGAGCGCCCGAGAGGCCGGGCCATGTCTGTGCGTGTGCGTGTGCGTGCGTGCGTGCGTGCATGCCATGGACCGTAGAGCTATCGCCTTTCTGTTACGCCGCAACGATTTCGTAAGTTGATTACGTAAAAAAACTACGTAAGTGTAGCAAAGCTCAAGTGGGCTGGCACCAAGCAGCAAGCATCGGCCCCGGACGTAGGAGCTGCGCGGTCTGAAGTGGCATGGTCAAAAGGGTGCCGCGCCTGCTCCGAATATCTGCACATATACCCACACATGGACGGATCGATCGATATCCGGCAAAATCTGGGATGTGCTCCATCGATCGGCTGCGCGCCACGATTTCCAGGTCACCTGCCGCTAGCTTTTTCCGGTGATACGACGGGGGGCTGGGCTTGGCTAGTGGCGCGCATCATGCTGGCCTAGCCTAGCTAGGTACTAGCTAGCCTCGTCGCGTCGTGTCGTCGATCTGAAATATCCCGCGAGAATAATCAGCCTACTGCAGATCTATCGACCTAGGCTCGAGACTTTTGAGTTTTGGTTTTGCTCAGGGAATAATAGCACGCGCGTGTACAGTGCCAGTGTGGGTACTCCTACCAGCTCGAGAGCGGAGTTTCCAAGTTCGATAACGAACGTCCTTGAGCATTTCCGCCCGTGCATGGCGTCCTGATCGACACGTTAGGTCGAGACCAGACATGCAGGCGTAGACACGGCGCTACGTGCGCTGCACTGAGCTGCTAGCTAGGACGCATGCCACTGTTGGTCTGTAGCCGGCTGGGTCTAGCTAGCTAGGCTAGGGCGCACGCCGATAATGGTGTTTGGCGGCAGGAGCGGCGGGTGCCGGTGCGTGCCCACGCACGGACATGCACACAGCGGGCGCGCGCTAGAGTACAAGAGCCCGACCGATCACGTCGCTTGTCCGCGCCCGGCGACATGTCGGGACATTCCTTTTGGCCCCGGACACGGCTGCCGCGGCCGGCACATGGCTGGCCAGCCGGCCCAGCCATTTATTCCCACTCCGGCCCCGCCGCCGAGTCGATGATCGACCCGGCCCGCCCGCCCGTGCACCGGCCCCCACGCGACACAGATCCGGCCTTCCCGACCATGGCAAGCTGCATGAAATGCTATTGCTAGCTCGATCGGTACACCAACACCATGCACGCGCGGGCTGGACGAGGACGTGCGTGCGTTCGTGCAGCCGCGGCGAGTTACCGCTACCACGGCGATCGGCGAATGCGAATCGATCGCAGTCGTGGCGAGGCGATTCGTGGCGTCCAAGCCCATCCGTCCACCGAGGCGTGCGAGGTCGCTTTCCACGGAAAGCGCCAGAAGATAGGGCGCGGGGGCATCTGCGGCCCTGGCCTCCCGACGTGCGCGCCCGTCCATCCGTCCGTCGGTCCGTCACATTATCGCCCCCTTTTCCGGCGCATCGATCAGGCACTCCCTTTCGACCGTGTCGATTGGGGATGGCGCGTACGGACGATGATCACGTACCGGTTGAATTTTTTCGTTTTGGAGAAACGTACCGGTTGCATGGGTGCCTGCCTGCCGTGTCGTCTCGTGGGCAGCGTGGGTAGCTCTAGCCTCATAGATGGATGGTGTGAAAGGCGATATCGGCTCATTTGGGTCATCCGGACACAAAACATGGCCCAACGGGACAACCCAAACAGACACAACGTTCGCCTGCTGTCCGTTCTGAGTCCGCTCGGACCCATATCCGACCCAAATTTAAATCACATTTAGGTCCGCGACGGACACATAACGGACGCTTTCTGTGGCCCTTTCGTCCGCCTCCGTCGACTGCATGCGAGCGCTGGCCCATCTGTCGTCGAGGGGCCACCCACCCATCCCACCTCCGTCTCTCTCATCCTTTTTCTCTCTTTCTCCCATCCACCCCACAGCGCCCCGCCGCCGGCCGCTTCGGCCTCCGCGCGAGCCAGCAGGGAGCAGGGGCCGGGGCAGCGCCGGAGCCGACGGGAAGCGCCAGCTTCGTGGGCGCCCACGGCGTCCTCCAGCGGGAGCGGGAGCACGTGCTCGCTGTCGACGGCGGCGGCCATGGCGGCCGCGTCGGGCACGTAGGAGATGCGGGTACTCATGGAGTAGCGCCGGGCCAATCGGATGCTCTCGACCACCTTGCCGCCGGCCGCTTCGGCCTCCGCGCTCGCCTTGTCGCGCCGGTGCGCTCGCGCTGCCCTGCCAAGCTCGCGATGCTGCTGTATAGATGCCGCGCATGCATGCATGTGATGTCTACGCGCGGGCCGGCTGCTTGCTACTCCGCTCACTGGATTGCACGTACGGGCACCAGCAGAAGAAACACGGGAGCACATACATGCAATCCTACCACGAGCGCGACGTCTCCATGGACCGCGGCTCCCCAGCTACTGCGTCCGGTCGCACCCGGCCTTGCCTTGATGCGGCTTCGCCTCGCCGCGCCCGGCCCCGCCGCGGCTGGCCGGCGCTCGCGGCACCCACGCCTCCGCCCCCGCGCTCCTGGCCGGCGACGAGCCACAAGCAGCCCCCGTGCTGGTGCGAGCGCGCGACCCGGAGCACGGGCGGCGGCGTAGGCGAGCTCGCGGGGGCGTGACCGAGCTACAGGCGGGTGCGGGGGACGGGGTGAGCTGCCGGGCGGGGGTGGGGCGCGCGCGGCCGGCGCGGCGAGCTGCCGCTGGGAGCTCGCGGGCGATGCAGCGGACCTTGCGGGCGAGGCGACCGAGGCGAGCTCACGGGCGCGGGGACGGCCGAGGTGGCGCGGGAGCTCGCCGGTGTTCGACTGAATGCGACACAGACATGAACAAAAATGCGTCTGGCTTCCGTTGGACACACCGGCCGACTCAAACGAAAAAGCAGACGCGGACGGGCGAGCCAAACGGATGAAAAATGGACAAAACTAATATCTGTTTAGGTCGCCTCATTGAAGTTGCTCTGAGTGTCTAGACTGGCCTTCTCCAGGATAACGATCCAAATATGGTATTTGGGTGCTCGTGAGTCGTGAGTGGGTAGCTCTATCATGCAGTAATTTTGGTAGTACTTATAGTTGCACGTCTCTCGTCTCTGGCGGTAGTTCTTTTTCTTTTTAAACACAAATGCTCATAAGCACCTCCGAAAAATTAAGCCGACATGTTATCTTCAGATTTTACAAAATCATCGTAGGCGTCTTGTAGCTGAGAGGAACATCTACTCTTAATAAACGCATATCGTCGAAAATCCTGAAATAAATTCAAAATAAAGACGAGCATCCGAATTTAAACCCTATAGGGCTGAAGAAATCACTATCGTTCTAACCATCAAACTACATGTTAGCTCACTCTCCGACGCACGAGCATAGAGCTGCTAGGCATGCAGTAGTGCCCAACCGAAGGAAGAGAGAAAGGTAAAACAAGACAACACGCAAGTCTTGTCACGCTCGAGAACTTATTTCCTTCTGGACGGCAAACACACGGCTTCTCGTGTGAATCACGTTTCTTTTTTTCTTGGACAATGAAATCACGTTTCTCTTTTTTTTACGAGATCAATAATAGTTTATTCCAATATGATAGAGCTACAATCCAGAAGCAAAAGATCTTCAATACATGAGGTCCTTTTTCGAGCCTCAACATGACCACGTTTCTCTTTACAACGAGTAATCCTAAAGTTAGGGATATGTTCTACAGTTTCTATTGATTATGGTTTTTTAGGAGGGGGGGGGGGGGGGGGGGATCTACGGATTGAGGTTAACTCTTATTTTTTGCTTAGATTAGTGACACTGTTAGGAAAAAGCTTATAGACAGACGCTTACTAGTAGCGAGGGTTTATACCCCTCGCTACTGCTACTTACTAGTAGCGCGGGTTTAACCCCTTGCTACTACTAAGTTGATAGTAGTAACGCGGGTTTTTAACCCTCGCTACTACTAAGCGGTCTCTACCGTGCCCTCCGAGAAATGCCATAGTAGTAGCCAGGGGTATAAACCCACGCTACTACTAAGTTGATAGTAGTAGCGCGGTTTTATACCCCTCGCAAACCCACGCTACTACTAAGTTGATAGTAGTAGCGCAGTTTTACACCCCTCGCTACTACTAAATACGAGGTAGGTGAAGTCGCTATATCCTCAGCCGAATCCCCATCTCCTCCCCCAAATCCCTCCTCTCTTCCGCCACTCTCTTCTCTCACTTTCCATACGCTCTCACATGGACCTCTTGCCCATGCGCCCATCCTCCTCCGTGGCGCCGAAAGAGGCCGCCGCCTCACGCCACCGGCGTCGAGGAGCTCGCCGGTCTTCCACCGACGTCTAGGAGGCCGCCGCCCCGTGCCACCACACTAGAGCACCTCACCACCGGTGACTAGCTCTGCTGCTCCCTCCATCACCTTCCTCTCTCCCACGGTTTTCCTTTTCTCTCTCTCCCTCTGGTTTGACTCACCCTCCCATGTCCATGCCCGTGCAGGTCGTCGCCATGGACGACCCGGAGCTATCTGGCATGGTCGGGAAGAGGAGCCCCACGCCGCGGCCTGGCTCTTCCATAGAAACGGGCCCTCTCCAACAGCCACCGCCGGATCTGGTCCGCCGCTGTCCGTTCATGCCTCCGGCGACGCCAACCGTCGCTAGATCGAACCACTGCTGCCATTGACAACACACACGGGATCGAGATATTGTTTTTTTTGAAAGTAATAGCAGTAGCGCGGGGTATAAGACCCGCTACAGATAATTAGCAGTAGCGCTGTCTGCAACACACGCTACAGCTAACCATGTATAGCAGTAGCGTGTGCCCACACGCGCTACTGCTACAAGTTAGCTGTGGCGTCGTATCAGTAGCGCGGGCACCCGCGCTACTGATACACCCAAAACCCGCGCTGCTGCTAGGCTTTTCCCTAGCAGTGTGAGTGAGGGGGGATTCACACTAGTGAAATTCAGAAGGGGGAATGGCTCGGCCCACATGTATCATTTGATGAAAGCATTCCAGTCCAGTCGACTTCGATCAGTGGCTTGTCAACCACCGCACCGTAGCTCCTCACAAAATGCCCCTACGTTGGGGCAACATAGCACATGACTAATTTGCTCAAGGACCACACCCTCTCAAGAGCAGGATGCCATCTGAGATGGAGCGCCAACCTAGACTTTTCTTGGGCTCGCCTTGCCCCAACATATAAATAAAGGGTGGGCGCCGAAAAGGAAGCAGCGACGCCTTTTCAACGAAAGCTTAGCTTCGTAGGGGAGCGGTAATTTGATTTTTCGAGAAAAGACATCAAAAGACATATATACATGATACTCCAACATTTATTATAATAATACACCAACATTTATACCTTCAAATTAGTAGCATTAGATTCACGATAAAATATATTTCCTTCATATACCTATTTGGTTTCACAAACATTGATATATTTTTGCATAAACTCGATCAAACTTTGAGATAGTTTGTCCCTCCAACAAGTTGAAAGTGCACTCTTTAAAGGATGGAGGGAGTATCCTATCTTCGATGGCCTCTAGGCCATAGAGGTGCGGAGGATATCAGCCCGCCGCCAGCGGGAGGGACCCTGTTCTCGTTATTGTTAGAGTCAGCGTCTTGGTTGGGGCTGTGTGGCGGCAACGATGGCCCTTACTAGGAATAATGTCTCCCATGTTCTATCCCGCCTCGATGGTGCGTCTAGCATTGTCCGAGGGCATGTGGAGGTTTGTCTCCGTCGGATCTTGCGGGATTCGGTCGGTGCTGGTCTTCTATGGATCTATTTGGATTCGGGCTTCGTTTTGGTGTTTACAGGTTTGTTCCTTCTGATCTACAAATTTCTTCATCTGCGATGGTTGCTAGTCTGTTGCGCTGGTCCTATGGGGCCTTAGCACGACGACTTCCCAACTGTCTACTACAACAAGGTTTGTCCAACTCCGGTGAGGGAGGGGAGACGACGGTGACGCGCCTTCGGCTCGCTCTAGCGCTAGTCGTTGTTAGGTGGTCCACAGACATGGTTGTAATTTTTATTACCTCAGTTGTTCTTTGTACTGCCATGATTGAAGAGATGAATAGATTGAAAGTTTTTTTGAAAATAGGATGGAGGGAGTACTTATCAATGAAAAGAGATCGTGTAAAACCACTATCCGTGGATCAAAGATTATTGCTTTGCGACAAATGCGTTCATACGTGTGCGAGAATGTCGCCTCCGCAGCATGCACGTATAAAAGCTTTGCATTTTTTATTTATTTCTTGCGATTCTACATGCACAACGTCCTGGCTGGTCGACAGCTGACATTGTGGCTATGGACATCGCACATTAGTGATCCGGCGCCTGAAGAACTTACCATGGCCGGTTCTGAGATTTTGGGAGTTCGGGACGAAAATAAAACTCGGGGCCCTTAGTATAAACAAACAAAAAATGAATATATGTATATATGAAATGTTACCAACAAGCACTTAAATGTATGCAAAAAGGGTATACGTATGAGGTAATTATACATATTACCTTTATTTTTTTATCATTGCCCGATTCAAATTTACTTATGATGTGGTTGATGTCAATCTCTTCCAATAATTTCTTCTCAATACACATTGTTGCCAAACCATTTAAATTCATGGGGCATTGTTAACCTCCTTAATAATTTAACTTAGAAAAATTCTTTTAGTCGATGAGATAGTGATGGGCACCGTAAATAAGATGTAATAAGCAATAGAGACATTACAATGACAACCAAATTCCCTGACATAGTAAAAACTACTCAATAGAGTTACACCATCCGGTAAAGTGAACTTCGCAATCTTTAATTCAGAAAAAGGTAAAACTAGATGTTCATCAACACTAGGAAATTGTGCATGTGCCCCTAATGAATTAACTGTACTCTCTGGACCACTTACATTATTTTCACTGATATTGGTGCCAATACGGTTTTTTTTCTTGCTCAGATTCAGAATTTCCTTTAATATGTTTCTCTTCCTACACAACAACTATTGCCAACTGATTATTTGGGTTCATCGAAGCACTAGTACTGCTCTTGAACAAAATATTAGTAGCTTCTCTTTATGATTTTATCTGGTCATCCACACATTTTATTCAATTTTCACCGAGGTGAAAATATATGCGAGGGATAACTAAATTACTTAATTGTAGTAATATATGTATAGAGAGTAGGGACTAAGGAACGCTAACGTACCTTCGATTGATGCGATGTGTCCTCGTTTGCGTTTGGATTAGAGTTCGACGAATCAGCGATGAGTGTGCGCTTGTCTAGCGCCTGAAGGCGGGAGAGCAGAGCGCCATCGCGTACTAGTCTGGAGATCTAGGTCCCAGGGAATAGATTGACGAGCGAAAATGCTGTGCAGACGAGAGGACGAACTGGCGATTGGAATTTAGGAGAAAAGGACCAGGACGGCGGCGTACTAGAGCAGATTTACGACGCAGAATTAGAGGATTTGTACGTGATTGAATAGGAAGGAATTGATTCACCAAAAGAACAGGAATAGAAATGAATTGCTAATCTGCCGGCGTCCACGCCTGGTTGCCTTCCTAGCCACGGCCCACAATCCGTAGTTTTTTTAGCACTAGCACATACCTGCATGCCGGCTGGTGAGGCCCCCCCTGGAATTTGGGGGCCCGGGGCGGCCGCTCCCCCTGCCCCCCCATCCGGGCCGGGCCTGGAACTTACATGCAGTTACATTCCCATGGTCTCGTTGACCAGAGGGACAGAGACGCCGCGCGATCGAACAAAATTAAGGTGTTGATCACTCACCGCAGAAGGTGGAGTAGCGAACCATGAAAAGTTCGATAAGGACGGCTTAGGACTCTCGTAGTGTACAGTGCCATGCAATGTGTTTCGGAGTTCCCGGATTTGCTGCTCGTGCGCGCGTGTGCCCTGATAGGCATTGTCATCCTAGTTTCCCTGCCGCATGGGGAACACCTCGCCGCGCCGGCCGGATCGATTGTCCGCTGACGGGGCTATCTGGCATGAGCAGTGGCCGGTCAGTACGTCGTAGTTTTTTTTTTGAGGGGCAGTACGTTGTAGTTTTTTTTTTAACCCACCACCGCGCTCGGCCCAAACTTCACAGGCCGGCTTCCCGAAAGATCCAGCTGCTAAGAGGGTCCGAAACAGGAACTAAAAAATGGCACTATAGCATTGTAACCATGGAATTCGAATAGATTGAGTACATCAAGATGAAGGAATTAACATAATAAAGCAATATTCTTGAAAGATTCGGTAATGCCAGAAACCTCAGTGTGCATGGCAGTGGCGTAGCTAGGGGGTGGCCAGGGTGGTCCATGGACCACCCTGGAATTTCCCCATAGCTTGTATATAGTGTAGTAAAAAAATATTTCTTTGAAAATAAACAAACTTATGTAAATATTTATATTGACGGACCACCCTGGCTTATTGGGCTGGCTACACCACTGGTGCATGGCACTAAAAAAGGGCGCCAGTACATGCCAATAGTGGGGAGCTGGCCACTGTAGCGTCATGGAATGGCCCAGATACTCTAGCGAAACGGACGTTGTAGTGACCCATGCACTCTACTAACCTAATTTTGTCAGTTTTTTCTTCTTTTTCCTGAAAAATATGATTTTTCATCAAAGAAAGAATTTATTGAAAACGCGAACAATTTTTTATGAACGTGAATATTTTGAAAACACGAAAGTTTTTGAAACAAGAACATTTTCAAAAACATGGTCATTTTATCTATAAAATCTCAAAAAATTGTTGAAATTCTGAATTTTACAAACACAATTTTTGTTGAAAAATTCTGAATATTTTAAGAAAACACGAACATTTCTGAAATTTGTGTTTTTTTGGAATTCCAAACAAAAAATTTAAAAGCACTACCATTTTTTAAAATCCTATAAATTTCGCAAAATTACAAATAAATGTAGTATACTTAAAAAAATATTTTTTGAAAAGAAAACAGAGGGAAAAAATTAAAACTGAAAGATAACCGCATAACAGTAAAGAAATAGCAGAAATAAAAAGTATCCCGGTTCAGGAATCAAAACCGGTTGGCTACCACAATGTATGCGTTCAAAGTGGCACGTCTCATCTCTCTCATTCGGGTCCCATCGTATGTGCGACGCCCCGACAAGTGGAAGCAGTGGACGTCACGAGCTCTTATCTGGGGGGCTATGTGCTAGCGATCGAGCCGGTGCGCACCCCCTTCCCCCGTGTGCCCCTTTTGGGCCGCCCATGCGCAGGGGTTTGATTTTTTTCTTTTATCTTACCTTTTGTTTTAAGTTTTCTATTTTTGTTTTCTCTCCTTTAAAATAATTCAGGATTTCAAAAGAGTTCCAATTTCTTAAATGTGAAGTTTCAAAAAACATGCAAGAAATGATAAGTTTTTGATTTTGGAAAAATTGTTCTCATATTTAAGAAAAAGTATCGTGAATTAGAATGAAATGTTCATGAACTCCAAAAATCTCTATGAATTTTTCAAAAAAAATCATAAAATAAAAAATGATTGTGAATGACAAAAAAAGTTCATCAGTTTTGAAAACTGTTCATGCATTACAAAACTTGTTCATGTATATGAAAAATTTGTCACAAATTTCAACAATTGTAGTGGATTCCAAAAAGTTCGCCGACTCAAATACATGTTCACGAGTTTATTTTCATCAATTACGAAACGTTCACAAATTAAAAATATGTTCGCCAATTTGAAAAACATATTTACAAAAAGAAGTTCACGAATTAAAAAAAGATCTTCGCAAAATGAAATAGGAAAATGAAAAAGAGAAAATGAAAAAGTAAAAAGGGAAAAGTCAAACGAAAATTTAAAAAGGAATTAACAAATATTTATAAAGCAGAGGAAATCTGCAAAAATACAAAAATACAAAAACAAGATGATCATGGAGTTCTAGAACCTTTGCACAACCGGGAAAGAACTACTTAGGCCTGCTAAAATGTGTACGTAGCAGGAGCGGAGTACACGCCAGGTTGTGAACTAGCGAATTGCGCGCCAAATATGAATAGCAGTGGGCGACGAATTGGAAGGGACCTCCTATTGGATACTTAATGTGTCGAAAAGTGCGCCGGCGCACAGGCACACCGCGATTGGGCTGGCCCAATTAAGACAGCAAGCTAACTGTGTTTGTTCCGTGAAAAATAAACCAAAAAAGTGCCGCACTCTTTGGAGGATCCAAACTCGTCATCTACAGCTCTTCAACAGGTGACGCTAGCCACTAGAGGGAATGACTGCAAGTGAAAACAAATAGCGCAATTTTTTAAGAATTCACTAGAGCAGGATATTTCAATGAAGCCTAATTACTTACCATACTGTATAATTTTTTGAATTATTTGAACAAATTTTTGAAAACACGAAGAATGTTTTGAAACAATGTGAACAAAAATTGAAATCTCTGTACATTTTTTTTGAAAATGGGAAAATAAAAACACGATTGTTGAAATTATTAGAACAACTTTTTTTGAAAAATAGAAACAAATTTTTTAAATGTGAACTTTATTGAAGTTCCTCGAATTTTTTTTCATTTGCGATTTTTTTAAATATATGAAGTAATTTTCATTTCTGAGCAAATTTTGGAAAATAGAATAATTTCCGAAACTATCAAATATTTTTATTGAATTTGTAACAAATTTTGAAATACAAACGTTTTTTCAAATGTTGAACAATTTTTGAAATCATAAACTTGAATAAAATTATCTAATTGTTTTGGAAAGGAAGCGAACAATTTTTTAGATTCAAAAAAGTTTCTGAATTTTTGAACATTTTCTGAATTTCCATTCGAAATTGGAAAACAGGAAAATTTTTTAAATTCTGAACAAAATTTTGAACGTTTTTTTGAAAATAAAAAGTGAAAAAAAGAAAAATAAATGAAGTAAAAGAAAAAGAGAAAGAGAAAATGAAAAATCAGCAGAAAAAACCAAATAAAAAATTTAAAATTCAAAATACAAAGGAAAAAAACCGGTTAAGGGAAGCTACTAGAAGGTTCGCAATACTGGTTCGGCGCACTGTGTAAAGTTGAAACTGGACGGCCATCTCGCGTCGGTACTATCCTTGCCCTGTGTGAATTCCAGACAATTCGCCGCAGTGAGCGCACGTACAGACAGACTGCTATTGGGCTGCCCCACTCGAAGGCAGCAAGATAGCTGTGTTTATTCTGCGAACAAAAAAAAGCGACGCGCCGTTTGGAGGATTCAAACTCGTGATGTACAACTCTTGAACAAGTAACTCTAGCTACTAGAGGGAATGACTGCTACTGTAAAAAATTAGCGCAATTTTTTTTTTCAGAATTTACTGGAGCTGGATATTTATATGAAGCCTAATTACTTACTGTACTGTATTCTTTTTTGAATAGTTTGAACAAAATTTTGAAAACACATATTCGTTTGGAAACAACGTGAACAAAATTTGAATTTCTCTATATTTTTTGAAAAGGCGAAAAATAAAACACAAATGTTGAACTTATTTGAACATATTTGTTGAAAAAGATGAACATATTTTCTGAAAGCAAACTTTATTTAAATTACAAAAATAATTTTTGAATTAGTAAAAATTTCTGAAAACATTTGTTGAATTTATGATTTGCTTTGAAGATGAGATCTTTTTCTGAAATTCCTACACATTTGTTGAAGTTCTGATATTTTAAACATGAGATCATTTTGTAAAATTCCTAAACACTTGTTTTCTCAAATGGAATTAATTGGAAATATGAACATTTTTACAAATTACGGGATTTTTTTTTAAAACTTCAAACTTTTTAGAATTGCATGAATTTTTTTTGCATTTGCAAACAAGTTTTTATATCTGACCAACTTTTTGAAATGATAATAATTTTTGAAATTACCGAACATTTTTTGAATTTGTGATTAAATTTGGAAATACAGAATTGTCTCAAATTTTGATATTTTAATTATAAACTTGTTTGTAATTATCAATTTTTTTTGAAAAGAAGTGAACAATTCTTTAGATTCTATAATTGTTCTGAATTTTTGAACATTTTCTAAATTTCCGTTCACAATTGAAAACAGGAACATTTTTTAAACATTTCATAAAAAATTTGGTTATTAGAATATACTAGAAGTTTTTGAACGGGTTTAAAAAATAAAAAAGGAAATAAGGAAATAAAAGAAAAGGAGGAACGGAAAGAAAAAAATCAGAATATATAGGAAAAACCCGGTTCAGAGAACCTACATTTCTTCCTTGTCTTGGGAACCTAGTAGAAGGTTCCCAAAACGGGTTGGGCGCATTGTGTAAAGTTGGAATTGGGCGGCCTATCTCTCGTTGGTAGAATGCTTGCGTTGTGCGAATTCCGGACAATTCGCCAGAAATCACTAATTGAGGAGTACTCCTTTCAACAATCACTTCCATCTCTTCAGGTTGCGACAAGTGGCACGCTGCATGTGCGACACTTGTTGTAACCTGGGAGTTTTCCTTTTTTTTCATAGATCCGTTTATTCAAAATGTTTTATCTTAAAATGTGCATCCAAATCTGAAAACTTTTCACCGTTGGATTGTTGGCATCGAGATCTTCAAAACTAGATCCTATGTTGATGGGTTTTGACGAAAAAAATTTCACGAAAAAACAGGAAAAAAAACATGCCTCTCGCGAAAGAGAAAAAAATGTTGTTTTTTCATTTCTCATAGATGCGGCCGTGCTCTCACGGAAACAAAACCGCGTCTCTCATGAAAGAAAAAAAAAGACAAAAACACGTTATTTTTGGTTTTTAAGAGGCACGGCCGTGCCTCTCGCGGAAAAAAAGAGAAAACACGTTTTTTTTGTTTCCGAGAGGCACGGCCGTGCCTCTCGCGAAAGAAAACAAAAATAGAAAACGCATTTTTCGTTTCCAAGAGGCACGACCGTGCCTCTCGCAGAAGCAAAACCGTGCCTCTCGCAGAAAAAAAAGAGAAAACATGTTTTTTTTGTTTCTAAGAGGCACAACCGTGCCTCTCCCGGAAGCAAAATCATGCCTCTGGTGAAAGCGAAACTGTGTCTCTCACGGAGGAAAAAATGAGGAGAAAACTTATTTTTTTCGTTTTTGAGAGGAACGGTCGTGCCTCTTGCGGAAGCAAAACTATGATTCTCGCGAAAACAAAACTGTGACTCTCGCGAAAGAAACAAAAAAGAAAACTCATATTTTCTCCCGTTTTCCGAGAGGCATAGCCGTGCTTCTCACGAGAGCAAATCCGTGCCTCTTGTGGAAGAAAAAAAACACGTTTTTTCACGGAATTTTTTTCATTTTTTTTACAAAAGCTAAGAAAGACCGGTGGGAAAACAAAACGCCAAAAAAACCCGAAAAAAATCATTTAAAGAGCCGAAAACACATGCGAAAAAAATTAAAAAAAATATCTGAAGGGAGTGCCCTGAGAGTGACACGTGGTGGCTTGGCGCGCTCTTAGCCCACCCCAAATGATCATTGGGAGGCTCCCAAAGGAGCACTCATCAACTAGTTGCCCCCAATACGCCGCAGCCAGCGGCGAATAAGGTTTTCCTAATAGTAATTCCGTCACAAATCCCTGCTATTCAACGCCTCGAGCGACAAATTGCGTATTAATCTGTCGTTAGGCTGGAGGCCCATAGCGCACGAAGCGCGTTCTCCAAGCGATTTTCCTTATTTCGGACGTTTTATCAAGTAGCATGTTTTAGTCTGTTATTTGCTGACTTATATAAATGAAAAAAAAGATACAAACACAAATAAGGATAAATTTAAAAGAAATGTAACGGGAAAATGAAAAAAGAAAAAGAAAACCTGTAAAACCAGTGGAGTAACACATAAAATAAATTAAACCTGGCTAGAAGCTTTCAGAAGAAGCCAAAACATTTTTGTGTCGTTGTGGTGTGTGTACTTTGGGTGGCCTATTACCTTGTGGGGATGCACGTTTTCCATGATTAGCGAAGTGTCCTCCGCAACGAGCGAGAAATGCCAAACCTATATGACACCCACGAGCCCCATATAGTTGAGGCTTTGCTGGAGACTCCTTCAGACAGGTCAGCCTAGTTAAGAGTTGTTTTCCGAAGCATTGGATTCCCCGGGATCATACGTATGTCCAAAATCCCCCACCCTTCCTCATAAGGTGTCCGAATTAATTTATCATACATCGATTACATGGGATGTGGCTGCCCTGAACGAGCACTTTTATGACATACAAGATGGCTATTCGTAATATCCTCCTTAGTGTAAAATATGGTTGAAGCGTATGCTTTCGTAGTGACGCATTGCGTGTTATATATAGGTCATAGATTACAAGGGAGGTGGTTCAGGTTGTTATTGGATTGATCCTCAAGCTACGATCTATACAAGATAGAGATCAATCTCAACTAACCTAAACCACCTAGAGTACAACGCACGGTCAACACTTCCTATACGTGTACGCGGTTTATACTGCACCACCACGTACACATTACATTGTCTAACACTGCCTCTCAATCATAACTTACCAAGTTGAGATTGCTCTTGAAATCTTCCAATTTGCGCCATGATAGGGCTTTGGTAAAGCCATCTGCAACTTGATCATTGATGGGAATGAAATGAATGTCCAGCAGCTTCTTGGCTACTCTTTCTCGTACAAAGTGATAGTCAACTTCAATATGTTTTGTTCTTGCATGGAACACTGGATTTGCTGAAAGGTAAGTGGCACCAATGTTATCACACCAAAGACATGCAACTGGTGAGTGTATCACACCTAGCTCTTTCAACAGAGTTTGAACCCATATAATTTCAGCCGTGGCATTTGCTAAAGCCTTGTATTCTGCCTCAGTACTGGACCTTGACACTGTTGCTTGTTTACGTGCACTCCAAGATATCAAGTTTGGTCCAAAGAAAACAGCAAAGCCACCTGTGGACTTTCTGTCATCTGGACACCCTACCCAATCTGCATATGAAAAGGCACTTACCAGTGTAGAGCTTGACTTGGAGAACTTGAGTCCAATACTCATGGTTCCTCTGAGATATCTGAGAATTCTTTTTACTGCAGTTCAATGTTCAAGTGTAGGAGAGTGCAAGAATTGACATACTTTATTGACCGAGAAGGATATATCAGACCTTGTCAAAGTTAAGTACTGTAATGCACCTACCACACTTCTATAATTTGTAGAATCATGAGCTCCCAAAGGTTCACCTGTTTCCTTAGAAAGCTTCTCGGATGTGGACATGGGCATATTTGACACTTTGCAATTCATCATACTAACACGTTTTAATACATCTGATAC